>NC_141034.1:11161250-11317500 GCF_052040795.2 Danio rerio
AGCAGGAGTGAGAGTGATACTTTCCTGCCATTCTGATTTTATGGCACACCTGAACTCATAGTGATTGTCCTGAACATACGATGCCCAGGGTTTGGTTGATCCTCTCATTAAAGTTGGTCTACAGATGGTATACAGGACTGAGTTTTTGAACTACTCCCCATCGTTTCCAAGTTTCATTGAGTAACTGCGCAGTAAATTGAGGGCCACTGTCAAAGACCAAATATGGTGGAGTTCCTCATCGAGTGAACCTTTCTTTTGTGTAAGAAAGCTTGCTTAGCTGTCTCTTATAGAGCTTGCAGGACAAATGAAGTTTCTGAGCTCTCCCAATTTCATCCCAACTGGCTGGCTAATTCGGATCTGCCTTGCTAGGCTGACTGATGGCAGTATGACCTACAACCTCTTGCACCGGAATACCTCTGGATAAGGCATCAGGTACTACATGTTGCACATGACGAGCTAACTGGACAAACCGGTTGTAGCGGGAAAGCCCTCCACATGGAGGTAAGCGGTCAGATGATAAGCGCGGAAAAGGAACAGCATCATACCCCCCATAGTGTTCGTTTAAAAAATGAAATGCAGCTATACGCACCTCCGGCTACATAATTCGAGGTCTCCAGTAACGTCCATGGGACTAGTTTTTCAGAATAAGCCTGTGATACTAGTTCATCTTGACATAAAGCTGGTTCTCTACTAGCTACTGCACAACCTGCCAAGCATGCTGAGTTTGTACCTGTTTGGAAAGGAAAAAGATGAGGATATCATCAAGGTATATGAAGACAAATCTATTCATCATATCCCTCAGCACATGATTGACTAGCATCTGCAAGTGAGCAGGGACATTAGTGAACCTGAAAGGTAAAAGCTGGTATTCAAAATGTTCTATGAGCGGGTTGAATGCTGTCTTCCGTTCATCCTTCTCACGTATCTAAACCAAGTGATGGGCATTGTGGAGGTTCAGTTTAGTAAGAGCCTTGGCTCCCTGCAATAATTCAAAAGCAAAAGATATCAAAGGCAGAGGGTACATGTTCTTAACAGTGATGTCATTGAGACCTCTGTAGTCAATACAAGGATGCAGAGAACTTTGTTTTATTTTTAACCGTGAAGTTCTTTTTAACCCCTATTCCTCTCAGCCCAGCCTGAGAAGAATAGCGGTGAATAAGGTAAGCTTTAAAAGACTCTTGCCTACCTGCCAACTCTGACATTCAACTGAACTTTTGTGCGTTGAGTTCAGTAACACAAGCAAATGTAAACTCAACCTCCTGTGAAGTGCCAGTGTGTTGGCCCAGGAGAATGTCTTGCTGTGTCACTGCATTTCTGACTTGGTGAGCACCTGCTGAATCCATTGCTAGTCAGATCGTTGTCAGGCAAAAAAAAAACAGATTTAATATGCAGGTGAAACAGTATTAATAAATCCTCTAGGAAACCAAAAACACCTCATTCTGAAATTCAAAAGAGAGAAAAAAAAAGTTCATTCAGACAGTGGCAGACAAGACTGGATTAACAGATCTGTGTAACACCCACAAGGTGACAAACTCGTGGAGTGACAAGTGGTTGAGCTTCGTGGCTGGTGCTGCAGAAGAAGGAAGGCAATGGCTGTGGGTGGAGGAATCCGAGCACAGCTAAGATCAGCTGAGCAGTCTTACATCAAGTAGGTGGCCTGACAGGGTAGAAGAGATTCGCAGAGAGGGAGGAACAAAACCAAAACTAAGACCCTTGGAGTCTAGATAGAATGACAAGACACGACAGGACAATACACAGGTCTAGAGCGAGCACATGAAAAACTCACAATAAAGAGCATGTGTTCTGAGAGGAAACATGCAAACAACGCACAAGGACAAATCACAAACAAGCAGGTAAGGACATACTCTTAACACTCACCTTCACACTTTAAAGACAAATTAATTTAGTTTGGCAACTTTGCCTATCATAGTGTACTGTAACAAAGGTCAGTTAGTAACTGAAATGCATGTAAACTTCACTGCAATGTACTCACCTCACCACATGCGTAGACACATAGAGAAGAACTTGACACAACCTTATATTAAGCTTTTTTATTTGTTTTGACGGGGAAAGCTGTCAGTAAACAGAACACATATACAATTATAAATACATTCTTTTATCAAATACAATTCCCCAGAAAAAAAGGGCAGAAGGAAGATAAAGGACAGGGACTCGAGCCCCTTCTGTAACCTTGTGTTGGCCCTTACACTTTGTGGCCTTCTAATATGAAAAAACAGTAAATAAAAATGCATTCAATCATTTTGGACTATGTTTGCGCACAGTTAGCATTGTTTTACAACACAACTACAAAATTGTCATTATGTTAGGGAGTATCTCACCAGATGACTCTATAAGGTTTAAAAGTGAAGTTTGTAAGTTTGACACCCAGTGGTTGAACTTGGTATTGAACCCCTTTTTCAAAACACCCCCAGGCACAGGTTGCCAGATTGATGACGCTAACTAGAGGGAGCCTGACTATTGAGCCTAAAGGCTGATTTAAGTTGTGTTCTAAATAAAAGAAACCACCATTTTACATGACATTTATTGCTATACTACAGAAAGTAGCAGCAGATAGTTTACCTTACATCTTTAAAAAAATGTTTGAAATTGAACTTTATAACTGTGCAAGCCAACATCTATCAGTGATTCAGCATGTACATTTATTAATGTTAAAGAGGTTTAATATGTATTAATTCGAGTATATCTTACCATTTCTTTGGAGTTCAGTAAGTGCACTATTCTGTGCTTCTAAATAGCTGTATTTAAATTCCTGTCGTGTTTCTTTTGGTGCAGTCAAATGGCTTTTCACTCTATATATCCTCATGTAGCGTGTTTTTAGGACATGGGGTTATAATGTAATCTGCACACCTAATGTTTACGTTTGTAATACTTATATGCTGATTAATAACCTCTGAATTTGCTTCTCATTTGAGAGGCTGTAAACATACTGTCCACCAGAGGTTGCATTTTTGTCATGGACACACACTTCAGTCAGAGCTTTCCTGACTGAATGAATGAAAATCTCGAGTTGCTAAAATATAATTGGCTAAACTAACTATGGGCAGGTTAAAGGGACCAAAAGAAAGTAAAACATTCCGGCACAAAATGGCCATTTTCAAATCAGAATATCTGACTTTACCATTATTTTTTAGACAGACAAAAATTTTCATAAATATCTGCAAACACATTATGGTATTTTTATGCTTTAGATGTGTCAAAAGCTCACAAACAGCACCTTTGAATGATAATGAACACAATGCAACACAGAAATGCATCCACACACAACGACAGCGAGGGCAAACAGGACAGGGAACTCCTCAAACAGTGCCAACAGCGTGCTTTTATAATTGGCGCCGCCCCTCTCACAGCTGCACCTGATGTCTGCTCATGTGGAGAGAGAAAAAGAGGCTGTTTCTCACTATGCGTTCTTCAGCGATCTTGCGTCCTCGTGTTTTCGTGTAACGTCATCATCAGCTGCCAAAGTTCAGTTCCAATAGCTATGTTTCCATCCAAAAATGCGATTAACTGGATTTTCACATAAAAGACATGCGAATAAACATGCGTTTCTATCCAACTATATCATTTTAGAATGACCAAAACAATATTTTGGATATTTTATAATGTGCTCAGACTGCTGGTTTATCCATTCACACATATTTATATCATCACATGATCTCTTATAAAAGAATCACATGACTTTTTTTAATGCACATGCTGAAATTTATGCGGTAAAAGTGTTTCCATCGCAGTTTATGCGCTTCTTTTCTTATTAAATAAAAAGCTTGTAATACTCAGTTATGCGCATACATTTTTATGCACATTTTCAAAAATTATTCGCATCTTGCCGTTTCCATTAACCGTTTTTTTATGCGCATATCCAAAATGTGCATAAAAATAGGTAAATGGAAACAGCTATTGTATGGCTTTGGTTGTAATTTTCAGTCATAGGGCTCAAAAGAAGCAATTTAAGTCTTTAATATGGTATTGAAATCCACACTGTGAAATGGTAGAAAGTCTACAAACATGTCTACAATCATGCCAACACCACTTTTCTTTGTTGCTGCATCAGTAAGGAGAACATGCCACAAAGAATTTTGTATTTGAAGGCCACCTATGATGAAATTTATCTTTTGTAAGCTGTTTGGACAGAATTGTGTTGGTATAGTATGTCCACAGTCACACTGGAGTGGTAGAAACGCAGTAAGTCTACTTTTTTAAATTTCCTGGCATTGAAATAGGATCCAAATCCCAGTGGTTTTGAGGCCCACCCCAACGTGACATATGAGTGCGATTTCCCCACAGGTGCCATTTTTCTATCATAACATGTATACACATGTCCATAGAATGTTTGTTTGCAAATAAACTGGATTTACCATTTTTTTTCCAACTCTCTGATTTTCATAAATTTTATAAGTTTAAAACATTTTTAAAACCGAACATTTTTGTAATAAAGTCAGTAAAATCACTGTGAAATTCTTCACCGCTATAGGAATCACGGCCGCATGGTGTCAGTAAATGCTAATATGTGTGTGTGTGTATGTGTGTGTGTGTGTGTGTGTGTGTGTGTGTGTACTACAAAGGGCATTTGTGTGTGACTCATCATTTCAGAAAGGCTTAAATAAACTCCACCACAAATACATCACATAAACTTAATTGGTATTTTTGACTAATTAGCTGTATTTAAGCTTTATCTTTGTCTTTCCCTATCACTGACTGCTGTTTATCTGCTGTAAAGCAGGAGAAGCAGACAAGCTCGTCGAAACAATGGGCGTGGAGCAGCAGCTCATTTGCATTTAAAGCCACAGGCTACAAAAAGAGCTACACTGTACTCGGGCACCAAAATGGGCAGATTTTGGAGGCTACAATAAGTTATCAGATAGGTATTTTGAGCTAAAACTTTACAGACACATTATGTAGACACCAAAGGCTTATCTTATATCTGGTAAAAGGGGAAAAATAGATGCCCTTTAACAGAAGTATAATACACATCTAAACATAAACAGCTTGGCTAAAACAAGGTAAAAGTGAGGTTTCAGTTAAAGTCTAATAAAGTGGAGGAACTATGACGTCAATTTGTATTCAAAAACCCGGAAGCGAGTTAGCATTTTAGCAGTTCTCGGTTCCCTTGTCCCAAAGTCAATAGGTTTTTTCAATGGAATTTCAGCTAAATCGCTTAAATAAGATTTGTGGCTAACACAAACTCAAGATACTTTCATGTTTTGTTCTACGACATAAAACACATACGTTACATCACACTCCTGATTTTTTAAAATCAGTTATGCTTTTTTAAAAAGACGTTCTTAAAGAAAAAAAAAAAAGCTAAATGGGACTACAGGCGGTGTCGGAGACATTATACGTCATCAAGCTGAATAGGTCTGAAATGCAGCCCACTTGCATTGACATTTGGATTTGTCTGTTATTTAAGTATTTTCTTGAATAGTTTTTTATTGTTTGTAGTATTTTTTCTAGTTGGGGATTTATATTGTGTGTTGATAATGCCTTCACTTGTAAAGACTGTTAAGACAGATTCATTTGTTGATCATTTATTTTAATTAAACGATTCTATGAAGATACTGCTTGCCAGTGCAGCCTGTCTCTTTTCTGATCACAGTGATGCAAACATGTGATTAAATGTGTAAAAATACATGCATATTAACTGTCATTTTAACGTGATCAATTGCTTTTTTCATATATTTTTTTCTTTATCTGAACGTGTTTAACTCTGTCATAACAGCAATATTTACACTCCTTAAAATTTAGCATATGTGACTGTATAGGCTGCTTTTTGCTGTACTTTGTGACAAAAAAAAGAATATTAAATGTTGTTCTTGTTGTTAAATGACGAAGCTTGCAGGCATTTGATAGTCCCTCACGCCTCTTTTCTGTCATCTGTTACTATGGGAAGTGGGCTGTGTGCTGATTCTTACAATATAATATCACTTTTGTACAATAAACTTTTTACGTTCTTACAATATAATATCACGTTCTTACAATATATCACGTTTGTACAATATACTTTTCACATCCTTACAATATAATATCATGTTCTTATAATATAATATCACATTTGTACAATATACTTTTCACGTTCTTACAATATAATATCACATTCTTACAATATAATATCATGTTTGTACAATATAATTATCATGTTATTACGTGAAAACTTTATTGCTTAGGCTACGTTTACCTGGTGCGATCAAAGCATGAGAAAATGTCTCGTTTTACAGAATTAATTAAGTTCTATTTTATGCTTGGATTGAGACATGGGGAAATTTTGCAGCTACTGATTGTGATTACTAGACCCAGTAATAAAACAGTTAGTGACGTTATGATATATACTCCATCGCAAGAATATTTGCATGTCTGCCATTGTGACATTATCTGTTCCCAGATTGGAGCGAATCCAGGAAGGTGTCCCAAGCCTCTTTTCAACTTCTGCTATGAAATAACCAGCAATGATTTTGGGATCACTGTTTGTTGAAAAGGCATGAAGCCAAATCATAGCTCTCAACAACCCATCAATGGCTCCATTTATACAGATTCCAAAGGGCTTCAGTTTGTCGTAGGAGTCGCCGTGGTATGGCGGCAAATCAATGCCAATATTAATCGAGCGCAGCGGTGATGTTTGCGCGCGAGGAGAAGTGAACCGTGAGCAGATTACAGGTCTGCACGCGAGAAAACTACAGCTCGCGAGCGCACAGGGGATCTTCACGCGCGCGCTCAACTGATCCAGCGCGAGAAGTCTGTGCGCACGTATGGCGGCAAATAACGTGATAATTATATTGTACAAACATGATATTATATTGTAAGAAAGTGATAATTATATTGCACAAACGTGATATATTGTAAGAACGTGATAATTATATTGTACAAACGTGATATTATATTGTAAGAATGTGAAAAGTATATTGTACAAACGTGATAAAGCTCAGATTTTTTTTTTTACCTGGGTGGCAGCACATTTTTACATACAGTTTTAAACTTTTACAGCAACCGTAAAGCAAAACAACATGTATTTTATGGAGCTAGATTTGTTTCTTTATTATTCAATCAAAAATATTTAGTTTTAAAGAAAAATTAAGTATGTAGTAATTAAAAAATTAAAGATTTCAAATAAAAAACACGTTTAATTAAAAAACTTATGTCAATGTAAATAAAATATTTTGGATTGCAAAAAATAAACAATTGACCTATTATGCAGTTACCACAATTTTCATTGCACACTCATTAATTTTGCTCTCTTTTCTTCTGTCTTTTATTGCATGGAAGCTAATGGTGAGCAGCAGGTCTTCTTTAATGTTAAGTTAACTGAAACTTTATAATAACTTGTTTATTACCATCCACATTTCCCATCTGATTATGTTACGACTGCTAGTATTAAACTCTAGTCAGTGATATTTTTGAATTTTCTCGATTAACTAACAATATGCCAGTGTATTTGGGAAAATATACATTGATGTACAGTTTAAGTCAGGCTTTTTGTCTGTAGATGATGGCCAGGTATACATTAGGTCTTCAAACAGACTGGGAAACATTATCGGCAGCCCGTTGCTCTTAGTTTCCTCTCAAGAGCTACTGTCTCTTTGAACTGGAGCATCATATTCATTCTCCAATGTTAGAAAATGTAATAACTCAGTGTATGTGTATTTCATTACAAACGCGACAAATATTTATTTAGTATATTTCGTTTGGCATATGAATGTTAGTTCATACATTAGTTAACTTGAATTAATAATAAACAGCATATCTGTTAAGCAATAATTAATCTTTGTTAATGTTAACTAAACATATTAATGCATTAGTTAAAAAAGTATGATGAACGAGTTTGTTTGGCATAAACTGTTAACGTTAACTTAGTCATGTTCTATTGTATCTCCTTGTATTAACAGCTTGATGTAATTAGCCAATGATGTTAGCCAATAATGTATTTGTTCACTGACTAGATAACATAACTAAATAAACAACATTTATTCAGTAAAACGATTTTTTTTTTTACGGAAACTTATACAAATAGTAATGTTACTTAATGCAGCAAATACTGAACAACTCACATTGTTCAACAGGCATGTTATTTATGTTTGTAGACTTTTTACTAACATGATTTATCTCTAGCAAAGCATTAGTTAAAGGATTTAGGAACATTGTTGTAAAGTGTACACTACTTCAACACGTTACATTTGTAAACAGACTTACCACTAACCCAACATTATAACGTTTGAGGTTACAGAAGTAACCCTTCGTTCCCCAAGGAGGGGAACGGAAGTGCTATACAGTGGATTTGATCTTGAAAAAATCCACGTATAGGGGAGGATTCGGTTCAGAAGCTGCTTGTCTGAAAGAGTATTGAACGGGCCAATGAATGCAATGAATTAGCAGCGTAAGCTTGCGCAGGTGTGCTTCATTGCCAATTATCCCAGCATATAAGCACACCTGGAGCGAGCAAACGCCATCCTTTTAAGCTGAAGAGACTTTCAAACAGCTAAGGGACAGTCATTATGGCGACGGAGTATAGCACTTCTGTTCCCCTCCTCGGGGAACGAAGGGGTACTTCTGTAACCTCAAACGTTCCCCTTCGGTTGGGGAACTTCAGTGCTATACAGTGGATTTGATCTTGGAAAATCCACGTATGGGAGAACTATGGAAAGCGCCATAATGACTGCACCTTACCAACGCCCCCGATGAGGGGATAGTCAAGCAAGCGTGACGCACCCACATCATGGGAGGCGCGGTCCTCCAACGTGTCCCTGGCAATAATTTATCCTACTTCAACAGAAGTTTTACGGATTCAGATATATTTTTTGGGAAGTCGTGAGCGTCTAGATAATTCTAGGGAGTACGTTGGGAAGCGTGCAGTCCCGATAGGGAGGACGCTGCGGAGGCCATCCGCTACCCAAGGGGGGAGAAAGATGGCAGAATTTACATATGGACTAGCCCTAAGAAGGGGGAGTGCACATAGAAGTGTGGTTAGCGGAGAGGGAAGACAAAGGTCCACCCAGGGGGTGACTTAACCATGACGTTATAAGCATATGGGATCGCCTAGTGGGGATCATGCATAGCAGGCAACTATACCCAAGACGCGGGCAGACCAACAACGTAGTGGGCCAGCAAGTGACTTCTCCGCTGAGTCAGTGATGGGGGCCACAGAGGAATCTGCAGGGCTCACCTGTCGGGGAACTTTACTGACAGATAAACGGCACTTCCCTGCTGCTGACCGCCATAACAGACGAAGAGCTGCTCAACTTTGAGTGCGGTCCGCATAATACGGATAATCTGTCAGTATATGTATATATATATATTAAGAACAATTATGTTACACTGTTAGACCTTACCGGGGTTTTTTACAGTAGAATACTGGCAACACTGTTGCCAGCTACTCACTGTAAAAGTTCGGTTACAGTAAGTAACTGGCAACAGTGTTGCCAGTTAATTACTGTAACTGAACCATTACAGTGAGTGGCTGGCAACAGTGTTGCCAGTTTTCTACTGTAACTGAACCATTACAGTGAGTGGCTGGCAACAGTGTTGCCAGTTATTTACTGTAACTGAACCATTACAGTGAGTAGCTGGCAACAGTGTTGCCAGTTAATTACTGTAATAGAGCAGCAGTGGTAACTAACTGGAAACTGTGTAGAGTTAATTACTGTATTGTAGTGTTACAAATCACAGCATTATACTGCATACACATTAATAGTATGTCATATATAGTTATTGTAGTGTTACTAAAATTAATCAGCATTCTTAGCTGTTATTTAAAAATAGAAGGCATAAAATTTTTTCAGACAAATTTATTTTATTGTTTTGGCACCAAACAAATAAATAACAGAAAATGTTTAACAAAATTAAGAAATCAGCAGATATAAATATTGTCTTACATATTACAGGTCTGCACAGTAAGGCTGCGGTCACACTAACGTTTAAGCATGCAATATTCTGTCATACTGCACTGTGAAGTGGAATTAAACAAAGCGAGTAGTGGAATTAAACAAAATAATTAGAAATTGAAAAAGCAAGCCAGAGAGGTCATGTTTTGATCTTTGATTGGTCTCAAGCAATCACATGATGTGATTTCGCATGTCAGCGTTCTCCAAGTTTGAACTTTCCAATGCTGCGAATTATGAAATTTGTCTCGTGAGCTATCATTCCAGGTCTGCAGTACTCACATGCGTATGAATGGAAGTCTATAGGGAGAAGAGTGCAGTGTGACCGGGACTTTAAGCTGTAACTCTAATTAAACACACCTGATCAAACTAATTAAGGCTTGTTAGAAATCTACAGGTAATGTTGAAGCATGGTGGATTCTAAACTCTGCTGCGCTGCAGTTCTCCAGGAACTTGGAGTTTGACCCCCATGGTATATAGCAGGGGTACTCAATCCTGTTCCTAGAGATCTACGTTCCTGCAGATTTCAGTTGCTACCCATATCAAACACACCTGCCTGTAATTATCACGTGGTGTTCAGGTCCTATTTAATTGGTTTAGGTGTGTTTGATATGGATAGCAACTGAAATCTGCAGGAAGGTAGATCTCCAGGAACAGGATTGAGAACCCCTGGTATTAGCAATACTTTTAAAGCAACTGCCAACATTTATCACAATCACATATCCAATAAACACACACACACACAAAGTGCTGCAGTGAAATGTGTTACTCTCTCCTCAATGCTGACCATGCAAAAAAAAAAAAAAAACTGAACAGCAAAAAACACAAAATAAATATTTTAAGTTTTAAAGTTTTAAATAATTAAAAACTGTGTCAAATCTCAATAAAAAGTTTAAAATAATTGTAGAAAACAAAAATAAAGTTGGCAACACTGAAAAACCAAAGGATCCAATCTTTTACTATTATAATTATCTCATGACAACAAACTTTTTTATTGTTTCTAATATAAATTCATAGGTGGAAACACAGCTCGGAAAAATACTTAGCAACAAACTCACAACCTGGGACCGGACAGTGGACCTTTTGTGTGTAGATGGCTATGTGTATCATGTTTTTGTGATTCCCTGTGATGATGTGCACATGTTACCTTACAGAGACAATGGAATTTAATTTTGGCTTAGTTGCCAGAAAGATACATACAACTGTTAGCATCTGTACATTATGGCAGTATGCAATATCCAATAAATACATATACTGTACTTAAACAAAAGTAATGTAAGAAGTTATATGAGGAGAGGCTAACTAGCTAACAATGTAGCTTTCAAGTACACAGTTCAAGATAACAACAGTATAACTTAAAACACAGCCTTATTTTAGAAACCCTCAAAAACATTTGAACACATTTTACTTACTCATCGTAGATTCTTATTTAAAGCCTAAAACATATCACACTCTACATCTGAATTGATGGACATAGCATAGAGCACACTCAGCAGTAAACAAATCAAACACCTGGCTCCCTTAAAGGGCCAGCATTTTCTGAAAACTCTTTCTAACACCTTTGTGTTTAGAATAAGACGGACAGCCTGTGGGAGTGTGTGGTGATGCCTAAATCATTGTTTTTTACAGTTATTTACTACACAATCTACAGAGTAACAGTGCAGTTATACTAATTAAACACACCTGATCAAATTAAATCTAAAGGTAGTGTGTTGAAGCAGGGCTGGAACTAAATTCTGCTGGGCTGCGGCCCTTCAGGAGTTTGACACCCCTGGTACATAGCATATTTTCAAAGGAACTGCCTACATTTATCACAATCATGCACATATCATTGAATAAAAACAATAAAAATATAAAAACTTCATCTAAAGCAAAAAATAAATAAATAAATAAATAAATAATAATAATAATAGATAATCTGATCCACATGTTGTTCCAAACCTGTAGTAATAACAATAAATAAATAAATAAAATAACCTGATTAATACATTTATTTAGGAAAGCCTTTATACTATACTGTTAATGCCACTTTTACCTACTTCATTTGAAGTTTTCCACACAAATTAATTGAGTCTCTGCAAAAATGTATGTACGTGCTGTTTAAGATATTTTTTAAATAACACATTTTTACTAGTTATTTAGCAAAATACTAATTTTCAGCTTAAAGTGCAATTTAAAAGCTTAACTATAGGCTAAACTAGGCAAATTAGATTAATTATAGAAAAGTAAACAAAGTTATAAAAATGACTGTGATAATTTGGTTGCTCTGTGTGAATGTTTTTGCCTTTAAATGCATCTCGTCGATATCTTTAACTTTTAATTAGCTCTGTGACATTGACATTGGTTGACTCCTGATACTCAATGTTAAAAACATAAAAGGAACCAAAGAAAACACAAAGATGTCTGCAGAGAAATTTAGCTTATCATCAATGCATTGTTTCACTTTCTCCTCAATACTGACCATACATATACTAAAACTGAAAAGTATATATATATATATATATATATATATATATATATATATATATATATATATATATATATATATATATATATATATATATATATATACTGTATATATATATATATATATATATATATATATATATATAGCAACATAAAGTATCAGAGTACATGGGGTAATAATGGTTGAGCAGTAATTTACCATTTATTATTACAGTAACTATATGTAATGGATACAAAGTAAATTACTGTAATTTATTCTTTGCACTACAAAATTTCATATAAATCCTGCTCCTTTTACAGTAAAATACTGTTTCCTTTTATAACAGCAAAACACTGGCTATTTTACAGTTATTTACTGCATAATCTACAGTAAGGGTTAACAGTGTAGTAAAGAGTTAATGTTGGAGAAGTGCACACTTCATAATAAGCTTTCTGATTTCCTTAAAAAATGCTTAATTACTAAGTGATAATCCATGTTAGTAAAGAGTTTACAAATGTTAGTAATATATTACACAATGTTAAAGTCTTTGTTTTGAAAAGTAACAGGGCAGTTTGCTGGTGACCTTCGCTATATAATTTGTTTAAGCATTATTGCAAATATTTGGTCTTTAAAGGAATTGTTATAATTCAGTTGTAAAGTAATTTAAATGTGGTTAACAAAAGAAAACAATACATAGACACAAGAGATATGTGGAATAAAATATTACATTAATCAGAACAGTTTTTTCATCTGTTTCTTGAATTTATCCTTACAGGTTGATCACTCAGTCTTAGCGGGCATAAAACATCTGCTTTGACTCCTCCGATGTCCACATCTGCGCTGACACAGTTTTATGTCTGTTTATTTTGCAATGAAGAAATATAAATGTTTTTTTTATTTTATTAATTCAGCTAAAATATTTCCCAGCTGTAGCTTTTAATATCAAAAATACTGTTACATAAATGGTATAATACACTTTACTACAGTAACTACAGTAAGCACTATAGCATGTGTCTGAATAAATTATATTTTTATGTGGAAGGAATGTGTAGAAGATACATTTATTTGCATTTGCCAACATATACATATTTTGCATAAGCGTGTCATGTAATAATACAGTAATATTAGGGATATTCAAAAATGCCTGTCAGCTATAATTTAATATGAAATCGTGGCAGCGACCTGAATCTACCTAGTCTATGTCATATATATATATATATATATATATATATATATATATATATATATATATATATATATGTATATATATATATATATATATATATATATATATATATATATGTATATGTATATATATATATATATATATATATATATATATATATATATATATATATATATATATATATACATACGGCTGTACACACTGTGTATACCTACCATGAGAGGGCGCAAATTAATGCGCTTTTTTTATTACATAATTTAAATTAATTATTAAATAGTATACACTACGGTATATTGACAAAGCAAGAAAGAATGACAACATATAAAGGTGTTTTTTAAAGTGTGCATGTACTTGCATGGTGGGAGATGGGTAAAGAAATATATTGGCTTTAGTTTCACTAGCGTTTTTTCCGCACCTAAAAATCACCATTCAGATAGCTATTGTTTAAAACAAGGTTAAATGCTTATTAAAACATCTAAACTTAATTGAGACATTTAAAAAAAAGGCCTACAGCTAATGAGACAAATACTGATCTCCCACACGGGGTGGAGACTGCAGTTTCATTATCAGTACCTGAGCCGGGGAGCTGTCTCTGTCATCAGACAGATCAGATCCAGCTGCCGCGCAGCCTCCTCGAACAGCTACCATTCAAGGTGTTTTAAACTATTTTATCTGACAGACTGGCATAAATAAGCAGACATCTCCATTCTCACGAGTTTATGAATTGTCTCACACTTCCAACCGAGTTTGTTCCACCGAGGTAAATGTTCAGAATATGCGAATTTGTAAACGCCTGCCCTGCTCTTTCAAATTATTTGATTAAATGAATTCAATTGTAATTGACCGGCGCAACATGGGAAAACAGTTTAATTTAGGCTTCTCTGAAACTGAACATTTCACTTTAGTTTAGCCTAGATTATTATTTTATTTGAGAATTCAGTTTGTGGTTCGGCATTGTTAAAGCATATTGCGGGTTTTGAAGCACTTCACTTCAAATGTTATTGGTTCTTCTATTTTATCTAGAAGATAACTGACCAAGAAAAATATTTGAACAAAGAGACAAACAATAGGCTATATGAAATTGGATTTATTTTCCCAGAAAAATATACAAATTTTATTTTAGTCTGAGCCCGTCCACTACTCAACTGTGCGGGTGGATGATTTTCGGTCAGTGGAAAGTAAGGATTTAATTAATGCTTGGCTAATTGTATTTTATCACAATTTTCTGTCAAATATTGGCAAATTTTTTAAATGTAATAATTTTAAAGATTACGTCTTGAGCGTCGGATTTTTCCTTGGTGCTTATGTGCTTTTATTACATTTAGATTTGAGCAAAATATTAAAATTAAAAAGGAAACAAGTTATGTTATAACGAATGCCCTTGAATAATGCAGCCTTTGACAGCAAGCATCAGTGTTTATTGACATGATTGGCGGAAGGGGGGCAGGGCGGTGCTGGATTTCTGCGTATTTTGGAATAAAATCCTGCAGGCGCCCCTGTATATATATATATATATATATATATATCAGTGATATTAATGAATACTCTCGATTGACTAACATTAGATGAAATACGTGCACAATATATATATATATATATATATGTGGGCGGGGGACCGCACTCTTACGTCAAGTTGCGGTCGATCTAAAAACCGCTCCAATTGGTCCACCGTTTTTATGTTGTTAAATTGAAACAAAAAAGACTAGGTGTGTTTATATCACCCCAATATGACGGTCTGTACACTATACATACACACATGTCTGTTCAAACAGATTGAAAAGTAGATTTTTCACCATAGGTGCCCTTTAAGTAAAGTTTATAATTTAGGGGGGGTTGCGTGCGTTGTTTTAATTTTTTGGGGGGCCCCAAAAGAATTCGCCCTAAACAAAGGGGCCCTCAGCTGACAAAGTTTGAAAACCACTGCATTGGAGTGTGTCATGTAATAGGTATTTGTATTTTGAGTATGACTTCTTGGTCCCACTTTATATTAAGTGTCCTTAACTACTTTGTACTTACATCAAAAAAATAAATACAATGTACTTACTGTGTTTATAATGTATTTGAGAACACTTGTGGTGCTTTTGAGTTGGGATAGGGGTTGGGTTATGGACAGGTTTGGTGGCATGGGTAGGTTTAAGGGTGGGTTAAGGTGTAAGGGATGGTCAACTGTGTATTTACAAATGTAATTACAAAAGTTAGTTACAGATGTAATTACATACATGTATTTAATCAAGCATAAGTACACAGTAAATACATGTATTTACACAATAAGTACATTGTTACAAACTTAATTCTTATGTAAGTCCATATTAGTTAAGGCCACTAAATATAAAGTGGGACTGACTTCTTTTGTAATTCTAAAGTGGGCTAGGATTAGCCAGCAGATAGCTTCCTTGTTTTGCCTTTTGTTGTTGTTGTAATCCAAAAGGCATAATCAGTCAAGAAACAAACTTTACTTTTGAGTTAGATCTACTATTGACCACTTTGAGGTTTATTGCTTTGGCTTGATAGATCCTTAACTCTAATTTGTACTGTAATGTAGTAATAATGTGCACCTTATATAGATAATTATTGTGAAAAGTGCATTATAAATAGACTTGAATTGATTTGAACTATTATTATCCATCAAAACATTAGTTTAAATAATAAATCTACCCTTTTGATTCAAGTGGTTGGAGCAAATGATTTGGATTCCTGGGTTCTTCTTTAGGTCAGGGGAGCGTGCACTTTGATATATCGCCTGAAGCATAATTCTGAGCAACAACCCTACAGTGAATAGACTATTTATACTAGCTCACATTCACATGAATATCGAGAAAACCACATGATTCAGTTATTAATCAATAGACAATCAGGTGCTAAGAATGTTTAAATATTTGTAAATAAGTTGTGCCGTGTTTGTTGAGTCTGTAAATAGCATCCACGTTTATAGGGTAGCTTTAAAAACAAATCTTAATACATGCCTTAACATTGAAGTAAAGTGAATATTTGTAAATTAACTGTGTTGTGTGTTTGTCCAGTCTGTGTGTTAAATGTTATCCACATGTTTAAGGGTAGTGTTAAAAACAAAACATAACACATGCCTTAACACTGAAGTTAATAAATATATGGAAATATATATATATGTAAATATATGTTAATAAATATTTGTCAATAAACTGTTGTGTGTTTGTCCAGCCTGATCTCACGAGGAAACGTAAGTATTTTACGTTTTGCCAGGAATAATAATAATAATAATAATAATTCATACGAATTTGAGTTCAGTCGTATGAAATTGTACGATTTTAAAAAGGAAGCGTGGCACCTAACACCACCCCTAAACCCAACCGTCATTTTTAGATAAGCAAATCGTTTTAATTAGCCACTAAATCAAAAAGTTATGAATTGCCATGAGATTTTATTGGTTTGTCCAGTCTGTATGTTAAATATTATCCACATGTTTACAGTAGCTTTAAAAACAAAACTTAATACATGCCTTAAAGGTTCAGGACACTCTGGAGAACTTTTTTTTATATTAACAGATGTGTGTGTGTTGAGCATCAGTTAAGACAATGTTAGCACCTGTCAGCTTTATTTGTGGGGAAAACTGGATAATTTTGAGCTTTTGTCAGCTAATTTCAGCTTCCGGGTTTAAAATTATTTTTGGGGCGGGATCAAAATCGGCGACGTAGCGCAGTACTGCACGTGCAATGATGACGCGCCGGTTTCTCATTATTATTCAAAGCGGAGTTTTCTTATCCTATGAGAAGAGCCGGCTGCTTAATTATTCATCAGACCTGCCAGAGTCAAGCCCGAGCTGTGAGACATGTCACGGACCCACGGCACACAGTATTTAGCCGTTCATGAAGGCTCATATGCGTTTGTTTCCATGATCCACAGGGTTTTTTGCATGTTTTCCCCCGCGATCTTGTCAGGGCCGATCATACAGCAAAGCTGTGTGTGCTGCTAGCATTTTTGTCGGGAGAGCAGTACGAGAATTGGAGAATGGCGGACGCTGTCTTTTATCAGGAGTTCGTTCACATTCAGACACTTTACTGTGCTGCTGTGTTTGCCTAAATCCTCCAGATTACCAGCAGGGCTAATGGTTAAAATAGACAGGTCAGGAGCCACTGCTGCACTGAGTCTGCTGGATACGGGGATTGAGGGAGAAGTCCTCATTTATAGGGTTTACATGAACACACTTATCTTTATAATGATATAAATTGTGGTTATGTGTTTATGAAATTACGAATAACAAATGTAGCAGGGCATTATATCACTGTTCATTTCTTTGCATTTTAACTTTGTAAACTAAAAACTCATGCGTCTTCTCACGGTTTGTCTCATTTTGTGAGCTAGCTTCGTTCGCTCACGTTCTCCCCTGCTGGCTACGCCCACTCCTGCCCGATGCTCACGGAGCTCCACGCCCATTAATCATGCATCTTTTGAAAAAATTCTGAAGTAGACTTTAACCGAAAGTGGGGGGTGTCATGGCCCTTTAACACTGAAGTATAGTTTATAAATACAATATGTATTTATTAACATATATATGTTAAATTTATGTTAATAATTATTTGTAAATTAACTGTGTATTGTGTTTGTTCGGTCTGTATGTAGTTAAATATTATATTATAATATTTTTAGGATTAGCTATAAAACAAAACAATACATGCCTTAACACTGAAGCAAACTTAACAAATAAATAATGATTAAATGTTAATATATGTTAATAAATATTTGTAAATAAACTGTAGTTTGTTTGTTCAGTCTTATAATACATGGCTTAACACCGAAGTAAAGTTAATAAATAAATATATGTAAATATAAGTTAATAAAGGGCGATGCAGTGGCGCAGTTGATAGTGCTGTCGCCTCACAGCAGGAAGGTCGCTGGTTTGAGCCTAGGCTGATGCGTGAGTCTGCTGTGAATCCTTTTCTCATCTTTATTTTATTACATCTTGTGCCATCAAATCAGTGAAATAGCTCAATTGCTCCTCAGTAGCACTCGTCAACACACACAAACTCACAGGCTGCGTCCGAAACCACATACTTCCATACTATATAGTGTGCTAAAATCAGTATGCGAGCCAAGTACTTTGTCCGAATTCATAGAATTCGAAAATCAGTATGTGAGAAGCACCCGGATGACTTACTACTTCCGGTGAGATTCTGAAGTGCGCATCCCATGCACGCTGTGCTATCCCATGATGCCTCGCGCGAGAATTCATGGATGGGAGTGAAGCGACGCAACTGACGCAGGTAGGTCACATGACCATGACAAAATGGTGGATGTAGTATGTCCAAATTCCATTCATGCTTTTTACATTCATACTGTATAGAACTTACTTTTTTAACGGCCGAGTAGTACGTTTACATTCAAATGCAGTACCTACTTAGTAGGCGGTTTCGGACGCAGCCACGGTCTGAAAATTGTTTCATTTTCCCTTACTGCTACACCTACTACCTGGCTTCCTTAAATCCCATTTTCGACCGAATAAAAGTCTTAATACTCAAACCTGAATACTATAATTATCAAATGTAAACTTAGTAATAATAACAATAATCATATCATTCAATTAACCCATTTACTCCAAACATAATGATAAAAAAAAAGAACTGGCTTTAACATGCGGTATAGGTAAATTGGGTAAGCTAAATGGTCCATAGTGTATGAGTGTGAATGAGTGTGTATGGATGTTTCCCAGCTGGAAGGGCATCCGCTGCGTAAAACATATGCTGGATAAGTTGGCAGTTCATTCTGCTGTGGCGACCCCATATTAATAAAGGGACTACGGCAAAAAGAAAATTAGTAAATGAATATATGCTAATAAAAATTTGTAAATGAACTGTTTTGTTTGTTCAGTCTCTATAATTAAATATTATCCACGTTTTTTAGGTAGATATAAAACAAACATAACACATGCAGTAACATTGTAGTAAAGTCAATACATAAATATTAATTTTATGTAAATATATGTTAATAAAAATTAGTAAATTTACTGTGTTGTGTGTTTGTCAAGTCTGTATACAGTTAAATATTATCTACATGTTTTGAGGTTAGTGTTTAAAACAAAACATAACACATGCCTTAACACTGAAGTAAAGTTAATAAATGTATGTTCATATATATATATATATATATATATATATATATATATATATATATATATATATATATATATATATATATGGTAATAAATATTTGTAAATAAACTGTGTTGTTTCTTTGTTTAGTCTATATACAGTTAAATATTATCCAATTTTTTAGGGTTGCTATAAAACAAAAACATGCCAAACGCTAAAGTAAAGTGGTCCCACTTTATATATTAAGTGGCCTTAACTAATATGTATTCACACAGGAATTAATAGTTTGTTACAATGTACTTATTGTGTAAATACATGTATAAATTGTGTACTTATGCTTGCTTAAAAACCTGTTTGTTATTACATCTGCAATTAACTTCTGTAATTACATTTGTAAATACACTGCTGACCATTCCCTAAACCCTAACCCACCCTTAAACCTACAAACACCACCAAACCTGTCCATAACCCAACCTCTGTCTCAACTCAAGAGCACCACAAGTGTTCTCAAATACATTATGAACACAGTAAGTGCATTGTATTTATTTTTTGATGCAAGTACATAGTAGTTAAGGACACTTAATATGAAGTGGGACCAGTAAGGTTAGTATATATATATATATATATATATATATATATATATATATATATATATATATATATATATATATATATATATATATGTGTTAATAAATATTTGTAAACTTATTGTGTTGTTCGTTTGTTCAGTCTGTATTCAGTTAAATATTATCCACATTTTTTTAGGATAGCTTTAAAAACAAAACATAACACATTCCTTAACATTGAAGTAAAGCTAATAAAATAAATAAATCTAAATATATGTTAATAAATATTTGTAAATAAACTGTGTTATGTGTTTATTAAGTCTGTACACACTTAAATATTATCCACATGTTTTAGGTTAGTGTTTGAAACAAAACCAAAACATGCCTTAACAATGAAGTAAAGTTAATAGATATATTATGTAAATAAATGTAAATATATGTTAATTAATATTTGTAGACATATTGTGTTGTGTTTGTACAGTCTGTACACAACTAAATGGTATCCACATGTTTTTTAGGGTGGCTATAAAAACAAAACATAATACATGCCTTACACTGAAGTAAAGTAAATAAAAAAAAAAAATTAAATATATGTTAATAAATATTTGTAAACTAGTTGTATTGTGTGTTTGTTAAGTCTGTACACAGTTAAATATTATCAGCATGTTTTTAGGTTAGTGTTTAAAACAAAACAAAAAACATGCCTTAAAACTAAAGTAAAGTTAATAAATAAATAAATAAATGTAAATATATGCTAATAAATATTTGTAAACTAATTGTGCTTTGTGTTTGGTCAGTCCATATACATTTAAACATTATTCATATTTTTAGGGTAGTTTTAAAAACAAAACATAACATATTCCTTAACACTGAAGTAAAGTTAATAAATATATGTAAATACATATGTAAATATTAACTATTTGTAAATAAACAGCGTTGTGTGTTCGGTCAGTCCGTATACATGTATGAAATATTATTAACATATTTTTAAGGTAGCTATAAAAACAAAACATATTACATGCCTTAACACTGAAGTAAAGTGAATACATAAATAATAAATATATGCTAATAAATATTTGTAAATTAACTGTGTTGTGTGTTTGTACTGACCGTATACGGTTAAATAGTATCCACATAGGGTAGCTTTAAAAGCAAAACTTAATACATGCCTTAAAACTGAAATTAATAAATAAATAATAAATATATGTGAATAGGTATTTGTAAATAAACTGTGTTGTGTATTTGTTCAGTCTGTACAGTTAAATATTATCCACATATTTAGAGTAGCTTTAAAAGCAAAACTTAATGCATGCCTTAACACTGAAGAATAGTTTATAAATACACAGTAAATATGTATTTATTAACATATCTATGTAAATATATGTCAATAAATATTTGTAAACTTATTGTGTTTACAGTCTGTTCACAGCTAAATAGTAGCCACATGTTTTAGGGTGGCTATAAAAACAAAACAAAAGTTAACACATGCCTTAACACTGAGGTAAAGTTAATAAATAAATAATAAATATATGTAAATATACATGTAAATATATGTTAGGAGATATTTGTAAATAAACTGTTTATTGTGTTTGTTCAGTCTGTATACCGTTAAATATTATCCACATGTGTTTAGGATAGCTATAAAAACAAAACACAACACTTGCATTAACACTGCAGTACAGTAAAAACATCATCTATTCAAATAAAATGGCATAACAAGCACAGATTAGGCAACACTGTATGTATGGGAAACAGCAGAAGTGGGAGTTTTAAAGAAGCAACAGAACACTGTTCACTCCCCCACAGGAAACTACAAATGAAATAAACCAGTCAGTGTGTGAGAGCTGACAGCCAAACAGAAAGTACTGTGCTTTAAGATACATAAAATTATATTTAAACATAAGGTAAAAGATATTAAAGCGTTTTCAAAGGCGATGTGACATGTCTTAGTCTAAACTGGAAGTAATGCAGATGGTGAGAAATAAGGAATCTGTCTGCTGAAATGCTCTCTGCTTTGCCGTTGAGATCACATGTTCGTGGGTTGATGTGTTCCTGTCAGCCATTCATGCGAAAAAGGGGTATTCAAGTTCTTCATTTAATAAGGTAAGATACTCTTTTTACTTAAAATGGAGTAAGTCAGACTGTTATGTTCCTGTAAATTATGCTAGACCTAAATCTAAAATTTAACTGGCTTATCCTTAACAAATGCTATGTGTTCTTCTGAGCTTACAGTCTTCTGAGTCTCCGTCTTAGTTTTTTAAGTCTGTTTTGGAGACATTTACACTCTTAAAAGTACACAGATTTACTTATTCAGATTCAGAAAGTCAACAAAATCCTCTGGAAGGTATATTCTCTTAATTTCTCCGCTTTGACATAATATCAAATAATAATAATAATAATATTAATGATGATGATGATAATAATAATAATAATTATAATAATTATAATGATAATGATAATAATAATAATAATAATAATAATAAAAATGATAACAAGAATAATGTTAATAATAATAATAATAATGATGATGATGATAATAATAGTAATAATAATAATAAAAAAATAAAAAATAATAATAATGTTAATAATAATAATGATAATAATCATAATAATTATAATAATAATAAAAATGATAATGATAATAATAATGATGATGATGATAATAAAAATGATAATAATAATAAAAATGATAATAATAATAATAATGATGATGATAATAATAATAATAATAATAATAATAATAAAAATGATAATAATAATAATAATGGTGTTAATAATAATAATAACAGTTATTATTATTATTATTATTATTATTATCTGTTTATTTGGTCAAATTGATCCCAGAGGTTGGAGCAAACAGACTAAAAAAAGACATTTCTCAAGTCTTAAATTCCCTCGTGTTATTCTCAGATTCTGGGTGAGAGGGTATGAACTTTAGTTCTTTGCCCGAAATGTTCTCTCAAGATTTTCCGGTCCATGTCTTTACAATTAACAGAGTGTTCAGTCTCTTTCTTTGTCATTTCTACCATCATCTCCCTTCAAAGCAACAGCTATTTCAACAGATATCACAACAAAATTAAAACGTTTAATGCCATTCTCACCTCATTTTAAAATGTAGACAAAAATTGTTTTCATTTTATGCTAATCAGCAGGGTAACAACAATGACGCTGACATCTACACATCATAGATCCATCTGTTTTGCTTATATATGTTTATGGGAGTGTGTTCAGTGCAATAATGTGTGCATTCGGACTGTGGAACATCAACAATCAATAGCAGAGAATTAATAGTGTAATAGGGTTTAATAGGATTAATAGGGTTTACTGTAAAATTCAGTGCAATATGAAGTCAGAGTGAAATGTGTGGGGTGATATACACATATGAGTATGGAAAGTCCCATAGAGGGATAAATGACGTGCTCTCATTCATGAATAATGCACACACCACCTACAAACTGACAAGGTAAAGAGAAAAACTGGCCTCTGAAATGGCACCCACAAAGCAGTCAATTGGGAGTGTAGAGGTAGAACAAAACTGTCAGAGTTTTCTCCAATATTAAAAGAACAATATGCAAAACAACATTATCTTACTTATCTCACAAAACAGACAACCCTCTGTAGGATCAGCTGGATGAAAATGCAAATTTTGTGTAATAATGTTCAAGGCCAGTTTGATTAGAATCAAATTCAAAATGAATACTACTATGAACTTAAAGGAAATCGAAAGAATCTATCCATAACCTAATTCATTACACATTTTGCTTGTGAAATTTAGAAATATTTGAACATGAATTATACAAAAACTGACATTCAGTTTTTGGCTTTTCACATGTCAGTGCAGAAAGATGTTTCCTTTTTTCAAGTTTTGCATATGCGTGCACAAGAAAGATCAGTTGTGGATCAGGTGTCACGCATGTATTCGCTGACATCTTTATAGTGTTTCTTTTTAGTTAATTTCATTATACAGCCCTGTAGGCAGCCTGGTGAATGGGGTGGCTCTTTTTTTCTAAATAAGTGGGCCTTATTGCAGTTATACACCTATTTTTTTATTTAATTGTGAGATTAAAATACTGCATTTCAGTGAAATTTTAAGCACTATTTTTAGCTGGATTAGTTTGTTGGATGGTCATCATATCCACACTTTTTGATGTTCCAAAATATTTTATAAAAGAACTTTACTTACATCACTTACAACATAATAATAATAATAATAATAATAATAATAATGTCAATGTCAATTTTATTTATATAGCACTATTATAAACAATCAAAGGTTGACCAATGTGCTGAACAATACAAATCACAAAGAACAAGTATAAAATTATAGCTAAAAACATCAATTCTCACTGATAGTTATTATAGCTAAAAACAAACAATTCTCACTGATCAAATGCCAAATCAAAAAGGTCAGTTTTCAACCTAGATTTAAAAACAGACAGAAATGTTAAAGACCTAATACAGAGGGGCAGATCATTCCACAAAGTAGGACCAGCTACTGCGAAAGCTGTTCACCCCTGCATTTCAGCCTCGACTTTGGAATGTATAAAAGTGTCTGCGATGACCGAAGAGACCGACCAGGCTGATGTTTAGTCAACATGTCTGACAGGTAGGAAGGAGCTAGGCCATTTAGAGATTTAAAAAAGAGGAGAAGAATTTTAAAAGTGACACAATAGTGCACAGGCAACCAGTGCAATTACAATAATGTAGAGCTTCACAATTTTAATTTAAAGTCTCTTGTAAAAAAGTACATTTGAAAACTCATGGATAATAGCAAAAGTAATTTTGCTGCTTTTGATGTTTCAGATTTTTTTATTGGTCTTTTTTTCTTTTTTAAAACATTTAAAAACAATACAGTAGCGAAAGATGTCTTTACTTTCATCAGATTGTGTGTTTTCTTGCACAGCTGGATGTTGGACTCATGAAAATAGTTTACATTGGCCAAAACTGAGCTGATTAAACAGCCAACAGAGGATTCTGCTTGGTCTTAAAGCCTTTTATTTCACTATTTAAGATGGCATAGCGGTCAAAATATGACAAATGAGCTCATGTGGGACAAATTCTGGACCATTGTCAGTGAGGGGTGGGTCTTCCGAACCACTTGACTTAATTATTGTACTTTCTTTCTTAATGATTCATTTTTCATGACTACATTAGGTATTGCATTATTTACAAACCATTTGTATTTAAGGGTAGTTGGGGTTATTTAAGATCATTCAAAATGAGTTAGTAAATGATTAATAAACTATTCAAATCAACATTCATATCTTATTGTTCAGGCATATATTAATAGTTAATTGTTTCTTTTAATAAAGGCTTTATTAACTTAACTTCATCCAGTGTTGTGACCTAATCTAAAGTGAGGACTATTTATGCTCAATAAATCCCTAATAAAGGCTCAGTATTAAATGAACAACACATCTTTACAATCTTATCTAAAAAGTAAAATTACTGTAATTTTTTTTTTAATATTGCTGAACTACAGGAGTGTCAAAATATAACAGATTTGGAAAAAAACAACAGCAATATAATAATTTAACAAAATATTATAACAGGCGATGCAGTGGTGAAGTAGGCAGTGCTGTTGCCTCACAACAAGAAGGTCAGTTTCAGTTTCTGTGTGGAGTTTGCATGTTCTCCCTGCCTTCGCGTGGGTTTCCTCCGGGTGCTCCGGTTTCCCCCACAGTCCAAAGACATGCGGTACAGGTGAATTGGGTAGGCTAAATTGTCCGTAGTGTATGAGTGTGTGTGAATGAGTGTGTGGATGTTTCCCAGAGATGGGTTGCAGCTGGAAGGACATCCGCTGCATAAAAACTTGCTGGATAAGTTGGCGGTTCATTTCGCTGTTGTGACCCCGGATTAATAAAGTGACTAAGCCAACAAGAAAATGAATGAATGAATGAATGAATTATGATATAACATTTCAATGTTATTTAGCGATGTATAAACGGTACAGTTGTTTTATTTTTAGTTAAGATTGCAAAGATTTATTTTTCATTTGATACAGTTTTATTTGTGTATCTGTAAATAGATAGAATTGAACAAAGTTGTTTATTTTCTTTTTTCCGGTTTAGACTGAGCCTTTAATTGTCATTTATAAAGAATTTATGAAGCATAAATAGTCTTCACTTTAGATTAGGTCACACAACTGGATGAAGTTAAGTTAATAAAGAATTTATTAACTTACAAATTAACCATTAATTTATGCCTGAATAATAAGACATATCAATGTTAACTTGAGGCATTCAGAATAACCTTTAAAAACCAGCCACAGACACTCAAAAAACTAGTTTGTAAGATATGCAATACTTAATTTACCTATGAAAACATATAATTAACAAAGCATAAAAATACAATAATTAAGCACATTTTAAATCTGTCAAGAATAGAGCATTTGTATCTGCATGATTCAAAGTGTGTAGTTAGTATAAAGTGTTACCACATTTTCTAATTCTTTTTCCCGGCAATCTTGGAATTGACAAAATCTTGGTTGAAATAAATTAACTTTAAAAGTTTATTAAACTTATGTTAAACTGACTTGAAACAGCTTGCAAAACTTATAAAAATGAACTTAGAACATGATTAACTTTAATAAGTTACAATGAACTAAAAACATATGCTGTCATGACTAATGGATCATATAATCTTTTACAGTGCTATGCTAAAGTATTAATATGAACACATCTACTCAGTTATTTTGGGAAAAAAATACAAATGTGAATTAATAAACTCAAAGGTCTTAAAACGTGCTAAATGAAATGACTGTAAATCATTTTATAGGAATGGGTTTGTTTATAAATGTAATTTGTATCATTGTATCTGTGCATGTACTGTAAGTAGGCTACATTTGCATCAAAAAACATGTCAAAAATCAATTACAGGAAAGTTCTTTGCCTATCGCAACAGTTCTAACACCACAGTCCGGATACGTTCATGGAGGCCAATGTAAGATGTCGATTTGATGTTGTTTTGACATCATGGTAGTTTACATGCATGCAAATCTAGTGTGAATTTGGAATTAAAGCTTTCAGGTGAATAAAACTTTTCTTATATTTATTTTGCTGGTCAAAAAAGTATCAAAGAGTGGATGTCAAATGGATGTCAAGTTTTTGACATCAAATTGATTTACATTTTTGACATGTATTTTAATTTGGTGTTTTAATTAGTGTTTAATGTGGAATTTTGATGTAGTTTTGACATTAAGGTGATATTTTTTGCTTTTTACAATATGGTTTTTTGTTGTTGCTGTTTTTGTAGTGGTGGTTTGACTGTTGACTGTGGCCCTAGAGCTAAAGAAATATGGAAATTTCATATTCTAAGTAATGTTTTATCATACACACAGTGCTGTTTACTGTTTGTCCCTTCCTGATTTCCTAATTTTTGCATGTTTGTCACACATTAATGCATACCACTGTATGCAAAATCAAGTCATAATACACAGAAAAGCATTTCACACTTTTAATTTTTATTTTATTTATTTTATTTTAGTTTTGGAGTGGCATGATGGTTCAGTAGTTAGGCAAGGCAAGTTTATATAGCACATTTCAATGGTAATTTAAAGTGCTTTACATAACCAAGAATAAATGAAACAAGCAAAAAAAATTTTTTTAATCATTAAAAACAGATAAAAACTCAATAAAATGTGTTAAAACAGGTCATGAAAGAATGAAAAAGAAAAGAAAGACATAATAGAGTACGATCAGTAAAGGCACAGCTAAACAGATGTGTTTTCAGATTGATTTAAATGTGCCTAATGTTGGAGCACATCTGATCATTTCTAAAAGCTGATTCCATCAGCGAGGGGTGTAGTAGCTGAAGGCGGATTCATCCTGCTTTCACTGAACTCTTGGAATTTCTAGCTTATATGATCCTAAAGATCTGAGTGATCTGTAAGGTTTGTAGTCAGTGAGCATATCTGTAATGTATTGCGGTCCCAGGGCATTAAGTGATTTGTAGACAATAATACTTTTAAATCTATTCTGATTCGGGATGAGCTGCAACTGTCTGTCTTTTTGGGAAGACCAGTGAGGAATCCGCAGTAATCCGCACTGCTGCTGATAAAAGCATGAACAAGTTTCTCCTCACTTGAAACAAAACATCTGATTCTTTCAATGTTTTTGAGATGATAGTATGCTGATTTACTGCTTTGACATGACAACTGAAATTTAGATCTGACTAAAGAATCACACCAAGATTCTTGACCTTATTTTCTGTTAGCACTGACAAGAAGGTCGCTGTTTCTTAGTTAAGTTTTCATGTTCTCCCCGTGTTTGTGTTGCAGAGACCAGCTAGTGAAGTGCTGTGCAGGTACACCTCACTCGTCTGACCTCAAAAAGTGCTCTAGTAACAGACAGGCACGTGCACACATAGGGCTCAACCTGTGCAGTGCACATGCCCTTTTTAGTCTTGGATAGAAAGTGCCCTTCCAAAATGATCAAAAGTGCCCCCGCGACACGGCACACCCTCGGTCCCGCCCTTCAGTAGGCGCGCGACAACACCGCTCTTCAGTACGCGCGCAACAACAACTCCCCCCCCCTTGGTAATGCAAGCCTCCTTGGTAATGTAACCGACTCCCATGCGGAGAGTCACCAGTTTAACCCCAGCTCAGAGCGGTGTTGGGTGGTGTAGGACTGGTGGTGTTACATTGGTGCCATGATCCAGATGGGAGTTATGTTTTAGGGGAGTGAGTGTAGTGGAGGCCAGCTAGTGAATTGCTGTGCAGGTAAACCTCACTCCTCTGACTTCTAAAGGTGGTCTAGCAACAGACGACAGAGGTCATGGTCTTTAGCCTACTTGGTAGAGCAATCGACTCCCATGTGGAAAGTTACCGGTTTGATCCCAGCTCAGAGCGAGCTGAGTGATGTAGGACCATCTGCATTACATTGGTGCCGTGGCCTGGATGGGAGTAATGTTTAGGAGGGGTGAGTGTAGCAGAGACCAGTTAGTGAAGTGCTGTGCAGGTAAACCTTACTCCTCTGACCTCTAAAAGTGCTCTAGCACAGACGCCAGAGGCCATGGTCTTTAGCCTCCTTGGTAGAGCAACCAACTCCCATGGGAAAAGTCATTGGTTTTATCCCAGCTCAGAGCGGGTTGGGTGGTGTAGTACTGTTGGGGTGACATTTGCATTTGTTTTCCCTGGGTTCCCCCACAATGCGGTATAGGTGAACTCGATAAAACTAAATTGTCCATAGTTAATGAATGTGTGTGTGAATGAGAGAGTATAGCTGTTGCAGCTGAAAGGGCATCTGCTGCATAAAATATATGCCAGAGTAATTGGCGGTTCACTCCGCTGTGGCATCCCCTGATAAATCAGGGAACAAGCTGAAGAAGGAGTGAGTAAACAGAACTTGATACTGATTTTGAATGCATCATCAATTTGAATTGACGTGTAGTCACATAATGTGTTGTGGTTTTGTGGCCATTGTATAGCCAACTGTATCCTAGTTTGGTGACCTGTTAAACACAAACTGGCATACCAAACACTCTGCTTCCGCTTATCGGTTTGAAAAATTATGCTGAAGATTGTCCATAGTACAAATTAAGTGGACTGTAAAACATGTAACTGTAAAATTAGAGTAGATTACAGATTGCATTTTACTAAGAAATTTTAAACCTAAACCATAAAACCAGTCTTAAGTGTGCTTTTTTGTATTGTTAAGTTTTATACCAAATCTGAAGGCTGAATAAATGAGCTTAATGTATGATTTGTTAGGATTGGAAAATATTAGGCCAAAAAACAATTATTTAAATATTTGGAATATGAAGATTTAAAAAATCTAAATATTGAGAAAATAAATATTACTAATTAAAAAATGAGATTTGATGTTTTCTAGAAGGACATTTAGAAAAAAAATATGATGGAACATGATCTTTACTAAAACGTACTAGAACCTAATCAGAGTAACCCAGGCTCATTTTGATTACGGTACCCCGATATACATTTCTGGAGAGACTGAGGGCCTACTCACACTATGCCATCCGTACCGTGCCCAGGCCCGTTTCGCGGATCGTTTGAGAAGTGTGAGTGCGCTAATTGTGGCTCAAGCACGGTTCACTTGGCCGGCCCTGGCCCGGTCGGAAGAGGTGTGCCTGAGCGCGGATCACTTGGGCTTTGGTACACTTGTGTGTGAGTGCAAAACATGCCAAAGCCCGAAACTGAAAGCGAGACGTGACTTTTATGGGGCTATTTCATATGGATTTATTAATTATTCTTACTGTTCAGTGAACGCAAACTGCCGTAGTTTATTAAAGACGCAAACCTCTAACTGCACGACAGCTGCGCACCTTCAGCAGACCTTCTCATTCCTGCAGCACGAGAGCATTATGATTATAAGCGCCAAAAGTGGCGGATCTGTTCGGCGAAATATCTGACTGCGTGTCACCGCATCCCTAAGGACTAGGGATGTAACGGTATTGTAAATACCGTCATACCGCAATATTAATTTTTTTCGATATTACCGTAAAACTATTGGTCTTCTGAGAAAATTTGCTCAGGCGAATGAAGCGAACGGGAGGTACCGGAAAACTACAATTCCCATCAGCCCAGGTTTGGCCATAATCCCTTGCGGTCTGTTGTCGCTACAGATCCAGTGATGCGGAAATGGAGTGTGCTGCTAGAAGCGGGGATCAAAAAGAGCTGGAAAACCCTAAAGCGGGTGTTGTCGCTGCGCGCGTACTGAATAGTGGTGTTGTCGCGCGAGTTCTGATCAGCTGTGTTGTCGCGCGAGTTCTTATCAGCTGTGTTGTCGCGCACGTACTGTAAAGCGGGGACGGAGGGTATGTCGCGTCGCGGGGGCACTTTTGATCATTTTGGAAGGGAACTTTTTATCCAAGACTAAAAAGGGCATGTGCACTGCACAGGTTGAGCCCTATGTGTGCAGGTGCCTGCAAGTTGGGGAATACGACTAAGTCATCAATATCGACTAAGTCACAATCAGTCATGGGGACTGCAGAAACACAGCACACTGTTCAGATTGATGCAGACATGAGATCTCTATCTCACTCATGGTTTGTCCTCTCAAGTGGGGGAAAGACAATGCACAACGTTACCCACTGCTGTCAACCTGGGCCAAGTCATATCTCTCTTGTCCCAGAAACCTCAGTCCCAAATGAGAGGGTTTTTTTTCTGTTGCAGGGAACATTGTAAATACCCAGAGATACCAGCTTTTACCAGATTATAGTTATATGATAATTTTCCTTTAAACCCATCTCTATCTAAGTGAGTGAGTGATTAAATGTTGAATGTGGTGAGTTTTCAACAATACTAAATTGAAACTTAATTTTTTTACATGGTTTAATATTTTTTTACTATTAAAATTGAAGTTCCTGTTTCAAAGCTTACAGATAGATGGCTAATTTGTATGTCATTGACACTTTTGGCACTTTTTTGGAGTATTTTCTTAAGTTTTGTTTTTTCCTGTAAATGATTCAATAAATACCGTACCATGACATTCATACCGAGGTATTACCGTACCGTGAAATTCTGATACCGTTACATCCCTACTAAGGACTGTTAGGCGAAATATTTGACTGCATGTCACTGCATATCAAACGACTGACACGATATAACTAGAGAAATCTCCACTGTGCTGCTGAGTGAGTGAGAGCACTTCTCACTAAACAGCACAGCAGCGATGACGTAAGCGTGCCGAGGCCCGATATGGTGTGAGTTCGGGCCGTCAGGGGAGACTGGAGGGAGGACAAGTGTGCTTTGGCCCGGTTCGAGGCAACTGTACCTAGTGTGAGTACGGCCTGATTGACCGACCGATACCCCCACCGACCCCCTTCCCCCGACAGTGTTTTCAAAAGTAATCCAGAAAAAGAAAAGCACTCCCATCAGCCTGATTTTGACCACATTTTCAGATTTCAACCTATTATTAACTTGTTTGTATGCTTTTTTTTTTTTTTGTCTCACTTGCTTTCTAGAACTGTTCTTCACCAAACTCGAACCCCATCATCACATTAAACTCTGTTAAAGATTTGAAATTATGACAATTCATATACGCGGAGTGGACACTTTCATTTATAAATCAACATTTTTTTAACATGCTGCACTTTCAGACTTAAACCTCAGCATAAACCTTGAGCAATGACTTCATCTTGTGGACTGAGCCTTATTCTTACAAAAAAAACTAACATATACCAATGTAATTTAAGACAACAAGACAATTAAGCAAATATAAAAATAAATAAATAAACACTGAGACTGGTTGCTCACTGCAACAAAGAATGAATTGGAATGGTCATTAACTGGATGGGTGACAAGTGTATTTTCATTTAAAACAGCTTTTTCAAAAAACACATTACCATTCACACTCACTGGACTCATGCAGGGAAGACCAGTCAGAGAGTGGTTGTCCATCTATAGCTAAACAGACAACACTGAAACAGAGGCATTTCCAAAATAACACAGAGTCTTTAGCATTTTCAAAACAGTCAGTTTTTACAGGTCAAATCTCAGATTAGTGTGGATAACAATCATAACAATAAAACGCTTGAGAGCTTTTTAAATCTAAAATGTATTAATGCAAAGAGACTTAGAATACTACTAAAATAAGTGTTAGTGAGGCCAGCAGGTTGTGTATAATAGTGGAGAGATAAAATTAAGAAATACATTTACAAAATATGAAAATAAAAATAATTGTGAAGAAAATAAATATTTTGCAAAACACAGAAAAACGGTTATTTTCATGTTAAACCAGCTCTATACTAATTATTGTATATGTGGAATTTTTACATTAAATCTACTTTTACTTTGATTATTCTACTTCCCTGACTGAGCTTTCTTTACTCTTGAGCTTGCTCTATGGCTGTATATAGCTCTATAACTCCTCACAAAGTTTATTAAAAAAAGAGTGATGGAAACAGATAAACAATTTCAATAGTTTTATTTGTAAAATATTAAATATTTTAAAATATTAAAAATGTTTTACCTCTTTTTTTAAAAAAATGTACAAGTCTTTTGTGTCTCAAAAATGTGTCTGTAGAGTTTTAGCTCAAACTACCCATCAGATCATTTATTATACTTTTTTGAGGGACACCTTCAATCAGGAGCCTGGAGTTCTGTATCTATCAAATTGTTTAATTGTATTCAATAAATTGCTAATACTTCTGTATTGAAGAAAACCTCCCCTGACTCTCATTGAGCAAGCATTGAATTGGCTAAATCCATCCAACAATTCCAACATGCTCACAGTGCCGTCACATGCACTATTAACATCTACACCTACCACAACCCATAAACCTACCCCTCACAGAGACATCACAGGTACTATTAACATCTACACCTATCACTACTTATAAACCTACCCCTCATGGTGACGTCACATGCATTAATTACATCTACACCTACCACAACCCATAAACCTACCCCTCACAGTGACATCACAGGTACTATTAACATCTACACCTATCCCTACCTATAAACCTACCCCTCATAGTGACATCACATGCACTAATTACATCTACACCTACCACAACCCATAAACCTACCCCTCACAGAGACATCACATGCACTATTACCATCTGCACCTACTACAATCCATAAACCTACCCCTTATATAGACGTCACATGCACTATTAACACCTACCACAACCCATAAACCTACCCCTCACAGTGACGTCACATGCACAATTAACATCTACACCTACCACAACCCATAAACCTACCCCTCAAAGAGACGTCACATGCACTATTAACACCTACCACAACCCATAAACTTACCCCTCACAGTGATGTCACATGCACAATTAACATCTACACCTATCACAACCCATAAACCATAAATCAAAATATTTTTAAAATAACGCATATGACAGCTATGAGCAGAATTAAAGAAAATAAACCTTGTAACTCTGATCAATGAATGACGTTTAGTCTACTCACATATGACTATCAATTTTGGTCCGTTTTAAAACATTTCGAACTGTAAAACGTTGTGGCAATTTTACTCTCTGTTTCAGAACAAACCAGTCAATCTGCAGGCATGAAAACACTCGCCATACAAGAAAAAATAGCTAAAGTAGGTGGTATCACCGTTGTTCGATAATGAATTGAATGAAAGCGCATCTTTATGTCCGAGCTTTGCTATAAATCAGCAAAAACTTAGAGGAGAGGGGCTATACCAATTTAAATGGGGGCCAGTGCCCCTGTGGCCCCACCCCTAGATCCTCCCCTGCCCTGTGTTTTCCCCACATTGAGAGATGGCTTAACTGCATATTGCACCAAACCATTCAACCAGTTGTGTGACTTAGTCTTTTTAGTGTTTCATTTTTGCTGCTGATAAGGCCTAAAACAGCTGAGCCATGCTCCAAATTAATGATGTGGTTAGAGCTGAACGTTACAGTGCATTTCAAGTCAGCAAGTGTGAAGAACAGTGGTTAGTGCACTGTGTTGGGGTTTACTACTGCTGAAGGTTTTGCGGCTGATATGACCTGACTGGGTACAGAATCCAGGAATCATTTAGCAAGGTTAATTTGCTGTGGTTTCCTGAATTCAGATACAATTAAACAAGTTCAAATTCCAAAGTTATGTACACTATAAAATGTCTGTGATTTTAGCTCAAAAAAAAAGTAAAAATCTATTAACTTAACAATATAGTTTCTGACTATATTTGTGGAAAAACTGTCATTTGAGTTTCCTAAAACTCCATGCACAAACTTCATGTTTGTGTGTGTGTTTTACATTATTATAATTATTTTTAGGGCTTTTTTTCTCATTAGTGATGTACATTAGGGGCTCTGTTTAATGATGTAGGTGCAGGGTCTAAAAAGCATGGCACAAAAGCATTAAGGGAATGTCGGAATCCACTTTTGCTATTTTAAGGATGGTGTTACGATCTTAAAGATGTTAAATAAAGGGGAAGAGGAGTAACATTAATTTTTGGGTGAAACACATAAACAACCACACAACATCAATAAATGAGGGACAAAACCAAGATTTATTGCAGCTAAATGCAATAAAGTGATTTTATTTACAAAAATAGTGATAATAATGAATGCCAAAAAAATGTATATAGAAAGATTATTGAATATTTACAAAGAGACATTGAATTTCACAGATAACAAATGACATAAGATGTTTGACCAGATATGGGAGAGTTGGAGAAATGAGACGCTGGCGGCATCCAAACAATAAAAATAAATAAAACAAAAATAATCTTTTTGGCCCAATCTCTACCCTATCTATCCAAAATAAAAATGCAGAAGTTATTGAAAAGAAATCTTCGCGTCTATTACGCACTACCTAACCTACGCTGATCTCTGATGGGAAAACAAAAAGTACAGTGGTTGGAGCACGCCCCTTACCTAGTGTGTCTAATACAGAGATATTCAAACTACTTGTGCACAATGATTGTCACACGACATTCTTACCTGTCCCACTCTCCAACCTCAGATGCGCATGACACCGATGGTAGACAAATGGAGAACAAATAACGGACAGATACCAAATTGTAACACACAGTAGACATATATAAAAAAAAAACACTGACACACAGCACAACACAGAAATTCAGGGACTTCAGAGAAGCGTCCTGTCACCACTTTTATGACACGGTGGCAGCGGCTGGATTGGAGACCTTGGGTGACGTCAAGGGGGGCACGGCAAACAGCTGGGCAGGGGTAGCCAATCGGAGCCACTGTATAGGTGGAAGCGGGAGAGAGGTAGAGAGCAAGCGAGCACGGAGAGAGAGAGAGAAAGAAAGAGACTAGCGAGGAAAAATATATATAAATAATAATCACGCAACACAGAAATGTACAAGAATGTAACAATGGAAAAATAAGCTCTGCGCCGCGGTGCATGGTCCAACAGGGTTGTGCTTATTTTCTTGATGAAATATGAGTGTGTTTTGAGCAAAATATACATTAAAACGATCAGAGTCTCATCTCACATTCACAAGAGTCACACAAGAGTCAGTTGCGTTGCACCATTGCACATTTTTACATGACAGACTTAGTAAGTGGAAAAACTAAACACTAGCAAGAAAACAGTTAAACAAACCATCTGCACGAGGACAAAGAATGACCCTCCTCTATTCGGCCTCTTTACTTTCTTTTTACTTTTACTCTTTAATACTTTACTTTTGAGAACAAGGAAACAATATTCCACACTCCACTGAAGACATCAATTAGCCTACATATTTAATTTGTTGTTAAGTGCAAAGATTTTTTTCAACTATTTCTAAATTCAGTTCTAAATTTTCAGCAAAAAATAAAAATAAAAATTGACAATAATAACGAAGTATGGTCAAAAAATTTTGGTTATATCCAAACACATGTCCTGTGCCCCATATGATCGAAAAACTGATAGGTGGACAAATTTTAACTTATTTTTATTAAAATAAACAAATATGCATATAATAAAATAGTACTACTAGTACTACTACTACTAATAATAATAATAATAATAACAATATACAAAGCAAATTGTCATGAATAAACTGAAAAAAGCTTCCCAAGATGAAGAAGACATGGAGCACCCATGAGTCCACAAAGCGGCACAAATAGATTTACTATTCAAACAACGTGCTGCTAAACGGGAAAATTAGGGTTGTGTTGGTCTGAAAATAGCAACAAATCACACCAAACACGTCTTGCACCTTATTGCGCTGGGTATATGAAAGGAGCCTAGTTTAATATAACAGCTAATGTTGATATATAAAGATAATTGCAATATTTTAGATTATAATAAGATTATTGCATTACAATTATTGCATTATTTTATGTTTATTTATTTTAGCTGTAAATTTCTGGGAATCACAGCTGCCTTAAGGCAATCTACAGAGGGTAGATTCTGCTTTTTTCTTGGCTTTGTGGCTGTTCATTAAGACGACGAAAAGGTTTGTCTACGTGCGAGTCGACCATGGGTTGTTATTACATGTATATATTATTATGATGTAATATCTCGGCTATATCTCGGTCTCTTTGTTTTCATTGGGCTGGCTTGGTCATGAGCTAGTGACGTATCTCTGTAAACCAATAGTGTTCAGCTGCGCATCTGGCTCTGCCTTTTGGTACCATTTTGTACCCAACAGTGGTACAGTACGGTTCGCTTTTTGGTACCGCTTGATAGTGGAAATGGCCATAAAAGCATACCAAACCATACTGTACTGCACGTATACATACATATATATATACAGGTCCTTTTCAAAAAATTAGCATATTGTGATTAAGTTCATTATTTTCTTTAATGTACTGATAAACATTAGACTTTCATATATTTTAGATTCATTACACACAACTGAAGTAAGTTCAAGCCTTTTATTGTTTTAATATTGATAATATTGATACACCTCCTAGTGTAAATTTATTGTCCTCTCAAAATAACTACAAATACAGCCAATAATAGCTGAACCCCTGGCAACAAAAGTGAGTACACCCCTAAGTGAAAATGTGATATGTCAAAATTTTGTGTGGCCATCATCATTTTCCAGCATGGTTTTAATTCTTTTGGGCATGGAGTTGACCAGAGCTTCACAGGTTGCCACTGAAATTCTCTTCCACTCCTCCATCACAACATCATGGAGGTGGTGGACATTTGACACCTTGTGCTCCTCCACCCTCCTTTTCAGAATGCCCCAGAGGTGTTCTATGGGGTTTATGTCTGGTGACATGCTTGGCCAGTCCATCACCTTTACCCTCAGGCTCTTTAGCAAGCCAGTGGTCATCCTGGAGGTGTGTTTGGGGTCATTATCATACTGAAACACTGCTCTGCAGTCCAGTTTCCTGAGAGAACTGCTTCAGTATGTCACAGTACATGTTAGAATTTATGTGTCCCTCAGTGAAATGTAGCTCCCCAATGCCAGCAGCACTCATGCAGCCCCAGAACATGACACTTCCACCATCATGTTTAATGGTAGACAAGAACTTAGTGGTAGTCTTTAGAAGAGGTTTCCTTCTAGGACCACAATCATGCAGACTAATTTTATGCAGTGTGCGGCGTACGATCGGAACACTGACAGGCTGACCTCCCATATTTTCAATTTCTGCAGCAATGCTGGAAGCACTCATCCGTCTGTTTTTCAAAGACAATCTTTGGATGTGATGCTGAGAACGTGCACTCAGCTTCTTTGGCTGACCATAGCGAGGCCTGTTCTGGGAAGAACCTGTCCTCTTAAAGCACTGAATGGTCTAGGCCACGGTGCTGCAGCACAGTTTCAGAGTGTTGGCTATCGTTTTATAGCCTTGGCCATCTTTATGTAAGGCAACAATTTGTTTTTCAGGTCTTCTGACAGTTGTTTGCCATGAGGTGCAATATTGAACTTTCAGTGGCCTGGTTGAGAGAGTGGACGAGCTTTTATACCAAATTTAACTCACCTGCTATCTGTGAATACCCGAGACAGTGTAACACCTATGAGTTACATGACACAGGGAAAGAAAAATGACTAATTGTGCTCAATTTTGATATTTTCACTTAGGGGTGTACTCACTTTTGCTGCCAGGGGTACAGCTATTATTGGCTGTATTTGTAGTTATTTTGAGAGAATAAATTTACACTGCTATAAACACTTTACACTGTCTACTTTTCATTGTGTCAAAGAGTAATTTCTGCAGTGTTGTCCTATGAAAAGTTCTAAATAAATATTTGCAGAAATGGGAGTGGTGTACTCACTTTTGTGACATACTGTATATAAATTCATTTTCTTTTCGGCTTACTCCCATTATTAAACTGGGGTCGCAACAGTGGAATAACCGCCAACTTATCCAGCATATTTTTTACACAGCGGATGCCCTTCTGCAACCCATCACTGGGAAACATCCTTACACTCATTTACACACATATACTACAGACAATTTTAGCTTACCAAATTGACCTGTACCGCATGTCTTTGGACTTGTGGGGGAAACCCACGCAAACGCGGGGAGATCATGCAAACCCCACACAGCAAACCCCAACTGACGCAGCCGAGGCTCAAACCAGCCACCTTCCTGCTGGCCACCGTGCTGACCAACTGTGCCACCGTGTCGCATAAATACATTTATTTATTTTTATTTGTTCTGTTTTTTTTTTACATGCTCATCCTGCGCACTAAAATACTGGGTTCAATGCTTAACTCAATGTTGGTACAAAAATGGACAACCCAACAATTGAGTTAAAAAAATTATTTGCAATTTACACTCAAAAAATATGTTTGCTATTTATTCAAATTACTTGTTTAAAATAAGCTGAAACAACACAATTCTTGAGATTCTTTTGGGGGACAACCTAATTGTTTTATGTTCGATCCACTTAAACTTGTAAAATCTAATACGTTAACTCAAATCGATTGTCAAATCTGCATGTTTAAAGCGTATTTAACTTTGGGTTTGTCCATATTTGACCCAACAATGGATAAAACAACCCAGTATTTTTTTAGAGTGTGTATGCTACCGAAAAGCGTCTTTATCCATGCACTATCACAGAGATTAAAATGTATATCACAAGGAGATTAACCACTTTAAGGAAGTACTTTTTTTCTTCACTTCCTTTTATTATTTTTGCATCAATTTAATTTATTATATGAGGCATTTCTCTACTAGCAGATTAAAGTACACTCTTAAAAAGTTATGCTGTAGTCTAAACAATGCAGAAGCCCAAGTTGTCAAAAGAAGAAAAGGAAAAAGACAAACTGTCAGACTAACTGCAACATAAATAACTATTCTATAATAACTATGAAGTTTCAAAACAACCCTGTATGTACAGTTTTCATTTTACAACAAGTATTTGTTAGGTCTCATTTAAAACATATCCGTAAATTACCACTGTTATTATTGGCTAATGTCAAGTAAATGCTTTCAATAATGCATGTTAGTAAAAGCAAGTGTATGACCTTTGGCTGTATTTTGTAGTCTATTTATTCAGTTTTACTTTAGAAACCACACTCCACTTCTGTCATATTTGAAATGAATGTGGTTGGTAAATCTATTCGTACAAAGTCAGACAAAGTTTCTGCTTCGAAAAATGTTTCTTTAACGTTTCTTGCCAGAGTAATAAAGCGATTTCACAGTGTATATACTATCAATTATTATTGTATTGATTGATTTTTTAAACTGCTACTGCTGTGTTGTCATAAAATCGTTAGAAAACAATAAAATTGAGTAATTTAGGTTTCATCATGAATAATTAAAGAATATGTCAATAACCACTATTACCACAGTCCTGAATCCAACCACAATTTAGGACAAAATTATGCCAATGTTACATAAAGGATTAATATTAACATGCATATTAATAATGAATATAAAATGGTTTATTCACGTGTCATCTTTGTGAATATTATTAATATTCGATTATTCAGAAAAGCTTTATTTTTTGTGTAGCTCATATGGCCCTTTTATAATTGTTGAACTTGAATCTAAGTTTATTTAGGACTGTGAGCATTTTCAGTAAGAGAAACCACTGGATCTTTCATGATGCATTTTCAGAGTTCACAAAACAGTAACAAAACTATTAATCAAATCCATCAATAAGCTAAAATATTCAGAATAAACATAGTTTTTTGTTTTGTCTCATAGACTGTAAAAGATATGGATTTAGTATCCGTGACTTCACCCATAGGTTTCTGAAGAACCCAAAAGAAGCTACAAGTAGGCGTAGCCAACCATCGCCATTTTGTGTGCGCATCATCGCGCCGACCGGGGGATACCAAACAAGGGCAAAAAGGATGAGCATGAGCAGAGCTGCAGACGGTTGCTAGCATTTTGCTTAGACAGGCTTTTCTATGAGAGAAATGCTTAATACTTCATTACCTGCGACTTGTTTGTGTTCTGACCACATGTGCTTGGTTATGCACTATATCAATAAAGTGTTTAGATTTTAAAAACGCCAAATATTGTTCTTATGTTGACGAATTTCGACGAATATATGACAAATTTCTACAGAAGAAAAACACAAATTACATCCAAACACTTAAAATATAGTCTGTGTTAGTAAATGCAAGATTATTTATGAAATCCAGGCATGACACTGTATGACAACATTTCAGATGACTGCTTCTACAGCTAATAAATCTGACAGATTCTGGAGAGCGTTAGAGTTCTAAAGAAAAATATAAATGATAAATGGTCTTAAATACAACAAATACATTTAAAGAGATGGTATATAAGCATATTATTTCACTCACCTGGGAAATGGAGGCCATGTGAATGGTTTGTGAGCACAATTAAGTGCACACAGCATGACATATCATCTGATAATTGTAAGAAATAATTTCAAAAGGCAACTGACTGTGTAAAGCCCTATAAAACAAAACAAAAAAACAATGTATGTGCCGAGTTCAGCGGCTAATCAGTCGGAATCAGCTGAGGTAAAGTGACAGTGACCAGCGAGACCTAGCTGTCACTCAAGTGGCCACGCCCTTAATTATGCAGACTTAATTTACCTTAATATAAATGAAATAGATGAGTTATAAATAAATTTACCCCCCTGACAGTTGTCATGAAGGGTAATATTAGCTATATGAACCAAAATCATTATTTGTACCAGGCTGTAAACACCTTTTTTTCTGCTGTAAAGTTGGCCATTTTAACATTGGGGTTAATAGAAATCTGCTCCATTACGGAGCCAGGACTATCAGAATTTCGATGAATTGCAGTTTCAGTTACTTCCTTATTTGCTTCACAAGGAAGAGCGGGAGGTTGCCGCTTGTTTTGAATATGAACATTGAGCAAAATCAGTCACAATACAAAATTTAAAAAATAAACACAGCATTGAAAGGATTATTATACAGTTCAGGTTCATTCAAGATGGCAATTTTGATGCATTTTGTAAATTGCACACATACGACATGATCGATGTGAAGGCCCCTTGAGCAAAAATGAAGTGCAAGTTTAACCAGAATGAGTCAGAGTATGTGTCAGTTATAACACATTGTACTGTTTCTCTTTTTTCAGAAAAATGGACTTCCTGTTAGGCAGTGCATATGAGTTTCAGCTGTTTTATAAATACATTCATGAAAAGGACAGAACATAAAAAACTTATCTGATCTTTGGCTGGTTTTAAATAGGGGGAGGAGGCTATTTCTGTGAGACTGAATATGATGCAATGACGGTCATATCTGATTTAGAAATGTCAGCATCTTAAAGGGTGAATTGCAAATACTTTCTACACAATGTCTTGAAATACACTGAAGCTTTGTGTTGCAAATCTAGCATATACAATTGTACCTTCTAATGTGCTAATCAGTGAGCTAGACTAAGAACAATAGCTACAGTTTGTTTTTATTTGGTAGCATTTTAGTCCTTTGCTAATTAATGGATTAACTAAACTTGATCAACATTTCATATTTCCCCCCAATGGCATATTAACATGTGAGAGAGAGAGAGAGAGAGAGAGAGAGAGAGAGAGAGAGAGAGAAGAAATTAGTGTCATTTAAAATAAATAACAAAGATTGAACTTTGGTGATGTATATACACTTAAAAAATAAAACCCATTGGATTTCCATCTAATAAATTAGTTTATCACTAACTAAAAAAAAAACTATTTACACAATTAAATGCACTTGAGTTGGTCCAACATGATTAAATCAAATAAAAGTTTAAATACAATTTTATTTAACCTAAACTTAGATGTCTGTTAATATTGTGTATGTCTAGTATGTGTCGTACTATTTTGAAGTCTGTCAAGTTTCATTTGACATTTAACTAAAAGAACTAAAAGAGACATTTTTAAGCATATTTCATAAGTTACATATACAGTTGATTGAAACTGATCTCAGAACTAATTAGGATAGTTATTGCTCACTGAGCAAAGAAACAAACTACATTTTTGCTAATTAAGCTGCCAACACGCAGTACATCCCTGCTGAAAAATCCAGCTTAAACCAGCCTAGGCTGGTTGGCTGGTTTTAGCTGGTCAACCAGGCTGGTTTTAGAGGAGTTTTGGCCACTTCCAGGCTGGTTTCCAGCCATTTTCAGCCTGGTTTTAGCTGGTCAGGCTGGAAAATGACCAGCTAAATCCAGCTAAAACCAGCTTGACCAGCCTAGCCAGGCTGGGACCCCAGCCAAAACCAGCTATGTCCAGCTTAAACCAGGCTGGTCAAGCTGGTTTTAGCTGGTAATTTTCCAGGACTAGTGGAATTTCAATGAATTGCTTTTTCAGTTACTTTTATATTTGCTTCACGAGGGAGAGCAGGAGGTTGCTGCTCGGCTGGGAACTACAAATCCTCTTGTTCTATAATAATTTTTTTTTTGTGTAATTGGTTGTTAAAATGAACATTCTTTTTTTTGCTTTGACATGGCCACTGCCTCTTAAAATGTCTTTGCTGTGGTTATTTCAGTAAACAGCCGTTTGGCAGACTGGCTTCAATAAGAGCTGTTTTTAGACTAAAAAGGTGTTCTGAAACTTACATAATGTATTTATAGGACAATGACTCTTAAATGTAAAAGCTTTCTCAATTCTTTACCAGTTACCAAAAGAAGTCTTATACTAGGAATTAAAGACAAAATCATTTTATTAAAGGTTAGTTCAGCCAAATATCAAAATTGAAATGAAATCTGAGAGCTCCCTCATTCTCTTTAGACAGCAAGGTTCCCAACTTCAAAGTTCAAATAGGCACGCCATGACTTTGCCAAGTATGATGCGATACTGGTTTAACAACTATGTTGTAACATCTGTAACATCTATATATGTAACATAAGTATCGTAAGCTTAAATTTAACATAAACAGTGAACATATCCCTCGATTCTGACTGGCATGTTGTTCCAGGATCATCATAGATATTAATCCAGGAACATGTCCTAATTGCTGAAATCGGGTTGGCAGTTCAAAAAATCAGAAAGGACTCAGATTTAATTGAAAATATTTTAAGTTGTGTTACAAACATGAATGAAACACTTGAAACAACATGATGATGAATGAATGTAAATCATTAACACATGTTCTGTGAAGAATTAAGAGTGGAACATATTTCACTCAGTTTGTGTCTGATGCAAGATCAACTGCATGGAGGTGATTAAATGATGACAGAATTTAGTTTTTAATCTCTTTACTAGAAGTTAGTTTACTGCATCCAATCTCAAAGTCACTGCTTTACTGCCAAATCAATACTTTACAGTTAAAGTAAATTGATTAGGGGCCAAGCACTAAATGTTCATAGGCATCTAATATAACTTATTTTATTCTTCTTCTCCCACTCTGGAAGTCTACGGCAGCCCATATAAGCGTTTGCAGCAAAGTTATAAAATTTGGCACACTGACACTACATTAACCACAACAAATTTGGAGCCACAAACGCTCTAGTGCCACCACTTGTCCAAAAATTGCACTCATGTAAATTATGTAATCATTTTTTTAACCAAATGGCTCAGACTGGAAGTTCTTAGTCTAATAAACACTAAATAAAATAATATTTAATCATTAAAAAAAAATTCACTATGTTTAATTGTTCATAAAACATATTTGATAAAACTTTCATCATGATCTGCAGATTTTGTGCTAATCAAAAACTTTACAAATAAGTTAATAAGTGCAACCAAAATTTCACTATAAGCTTACAAAAAACCCCACCTGTTTCAGATCATCAACACATTAACAGAGAGATCTATGAACTGATCATTGCGTTTCAAATAAGAGACATACAAATGTGCAGGGTGGGGGGTCCCGAAGACCAAAGTTGGGAACCACTGCTCTGGTGATCCAGAGATAGTAAAAAGGATATTTTTGCACATAAATGTTTGTCGAAACATCACAAAACTGTTAAAATTTAGAGGAACATGCCAAGTCAGATGATATCCAGTTACCCCAAGTCAGCCATTTTGGGTATCGACCATTTTAAATTTGGTCAAAATTATTTTATGCCAACATTGAAATATTGTTACAAAAAGGTTTACACACATTTGTCAAGCTTATTTTGTACATGTGTAAAAAACATTAATCAGAAGTTTTGCAGACACAAATGTGTTTATTGTGACATGCAAATCTTACTTTAAAGGTGCTGTATGTAAGTCTTTTAAAGCAGGGGTTTTCAAACTGTGGGTTACGACCTACTAGTCAGTCGCACAGTGAGGAAACGTGGGTCATGCAACGTCACTTAGCTGCAGCTATATTTACGTTACCGTGAATCAAAACCAGTTCGATAATGAGCGAACGACTCTTTAGAGACGATTCTGTTTTTCAAAAAAATAATTTAGGTTAAAACACATGAGCTGAAACAGTCTGAATCAGCATTCACTGAATGACTGAGTCCGATTCATTTGTGTTGAAGTGTCATGTGTCTACATCAGTAATGTGCAGCATTAAAATAGAAAAGTTTAAAACTAAAGATGTCACAGACTGATACGTCTTCAGATCAAACCAAATCTAAAAAGGAGCCACACAGAAAATATGATCAGTACTACCTTGATCTTGGTTTTATTGCAGAGGTCCAGAGGGTGAGGAAGTCCTGCATTGTCCTTTATGCTAAGAAAAGCTTGCAAGTGCTAGCATGAAATCATTGAAACTTAAACGTCACCTAACAACAAAACATTCTGCATATAGCAACAAAGGTTGATCATCTTTTTAAAAAAATCACAGTTACAGCCAGCAGCCCACGAAAAGCACTTCGAACCTCATTTTTTGCCTATCGAGTAGCAAAATCCAAAAAGCCACACACCATAGGAGAGGAGCCTCTGCTGCCGGCCTGCATAGACATTGTTGAGGAAATGCTGGGTAAAGATGCTGCAGTAAAGATAGCTAAAGTTCTACTTTCCAATAATACAGTACAACGGCGTACTGAGGAAATGTCTTATGATATACGCGAACAAACAAGTGAAAACATCCGCAGTAAACAACTTGATGAAAGCACAGGTGTTGCAAAAATTTGCTTGTTTGTGTCAGGTACATTGACTCCACTGACAATCTTTAAGAATTTTTTTATTTTGCAAAGAACTGAAAGAACGTACAACAGGAATCAATATATTTGATTGCTTTGAATGGATACATTTTTCACCCATTTTTCCAAATTAAAATATTATTGTGGGTCTTGAGATTGAATTAGTTGTCTAGGTGGGTCCCGGAATGTAAAAGTTTAAGAAACATGCCAAGTGAAGATTAGATATTCTGCTTTGAAGATGGGAGTTTTGTCTTTGTTTTGGGTTTTTTAACCCGCCCACTGCCAGTACGCATTTAAATCATTCAATTAGGAAGGCTCTAAAAGGATGTGTCCGCAACTGAAATGCGGCCTCTGGTGAACAGTAGCAGACTTGGCTGTGTGCATCAGATGTAGCACAACAGAAATTTATATATAGACATTCAGAAGCACAGAATAGTGCACTTACTGCATCCCACTTAGTGGTAATGGTTTATGGTCAAATTAATACATATTAAACCTCTTCAACATTATTATATGTACATGCTAAATGATTGATAACACATTTATTTTATTTTTAAGGTCTGAGTTAAACTATTTGCTGCTGCTTTAAGTAGTATAGCAATAAATGTCATGTAAAATGGCATTCAAATTCACGTTATTAGAATTAAACACTTAATAAAGCACAAGGTGTACCTGAGGTGATCATTGGCATAGCTTCTGTTGTTCCGCTGCAAAAAAAGAGAAGTCGTTTCTAAAATATAAATTCCAGGTGTTGGTTAGGACAAACACTTCTTTTAATATGGAAAATATTCATTCTATTTCGTGTCGTTGCTTTTATTTAGTATACGGTTTCAATCAGCCTTTAGGCTCAAGGTCAAGCTTGCTCCTGGTGATGTTGTCAATCTGGCAACCTGCACTTGCTTTGAACCAGGAGTGCAATACCTAGCTCAACCACTGGGTGTCAAACTTACATACTGCACCTTTAAAGACAGTGCAGTCGCATAGCCCTCGGCATAGCCTATGCCTACCTAGCACATATGTCAAGTTTTTTGGTTGTTCGACTTGGTAGCTGTAACCAGTGTGGGCAGGATCGAGAGTAACGCGAACCTGTTGGAGTGTTTACAAGTGTTGACTCCTGTGAAGTAGCCCTAAATGGTAACTGTTGTTTTGTGTTTACCTAATAATTAAAGTTGTGTGTCAATTCCCGCCACTGAATAAGCAAGTTTTAGCTAATTGTACATTAGGGTAGCGTTCAGAAGAAAAAAAAAATTACACGACACAGAGGAATGTAAAAACCTACTGCCAGCTAGCATTTCGAAAGAATTATTGCATAGCAACACAAACAGCACGCAGAAGTATAAATGTCCTACTACGCGCAAGGCAGGCACTGTGGATCACCTCGATCACTCAATGCTAAAGTATACATCAGCCTTAAGACAAAAAAAAAAAAAAACATTTGCAGACCAAATAAAAATTAATTCAGCTGTGGATAGCAAGTTACATTTGGAACATTTGTCAAGTTCAAGTATAACTGTGCCTTTGTTATTAATTTTGAGACTAACTTCTTTCTTTGCTGTTTTTCAGAACACATTGAAACAAGAACTCCAATAACAATGTCAGGAGACTATTTCTGGGAGTGTCTCACAGATTTTTTAAATAACCTTATTTTGATAAGGTGTATTGGTGCTTAGTGACTGTTGTTGAGGAGCCAGCCAATCTGAATCTGAGTTAAATGAAAGGAAGATGAATGTCAGTGACACCTGCAGTAACAGTACATCGATACAAGATTATCAGCATCAAATTTATGCAGTCTTCTACACACTGATTCTCATTCCTGGACTGATTGGCAATGTTCTAGCACTTTGGATTTTTTACGCCTACGTAAAGGAGACAAAGAAGGCCGTGATATTCATGATCAACCTGGCCATCGCTGATCTGCTCCAGGTGTTATCACTACCCCTGCGCGTTTACTACTACTTGAACAACTCATGGCCTTTTGGGAAAGCTGCCTGCATGATCTGTTTCTATTTGAAATATGTCAATATGTACGCTAGCATCTACTTTCTGGCCTGCATCAGTCTGAGACGCTGTCGACTCATTTTCAAGCCGCTGAGCTGTGACATCATGAAAGGACAGGACCGCAGATGGTGTTTTGTCGGATGGTTCGTTGTCTGTGTTGGATGTCTGCCATTTCCTCTTCTACGACAATCTGAAAGGAATCCACAATGTTGCTTCGCCGAACTCCCCATGATGCAACTCAAAAAGGAACTAGGAGTGTCTCTTTTGGCAGTCGCAGAAATGACCGGATTTCTTCTACCGCTGGCTATAGTAATTACCTGTACGTGGTTGACTACAGCAAGTCTTCGAGAGAAAACCTGCCTTTTGCATGACACTGGGGAAAAACACAAGGCACTCAAGATGGTGTTAAGCTGTGCTTGCGTATTCATGATTTGTTTTGTGCCCTATCACATAACCTTTCCTTTAGACTTTTTGACTAAATCTAATTTTAATATGAGCGCCACGTTTAAGAATGCAGTGCTCCATGTTCATCCAATTACCTTGTGTCTAGCAAGTCTAAACTGCTGTCTGGATCCAGTGATGTACTACTTTACAACTGATGAATTCAAGCGTCGTCTATCAAGAACCGAACTTCAAGAAAGTTTTCAGTTACACCAAAGAATATTTTGCCCTACAAACCCCGAAGTCACATTTAAACCAAACAGATGAAGCAAAGATTGGAGATCACGTATACAGAATAAGCACATTATTTTTGAAAATCGACATTACACTTTCTGTACAACTAAGGAACTACAGTTTTGTAGGCTAATGTAATATTTATAAATCACGTACTCTCTCTTTCACACACACAAGGTATCTTTATGGGAACTTCACGTAGATGTTATGATTTTTATTCTGTATAGACTACCCAACCTTATCCCTAAACTCAACCCTGACATGCAATCTCAGACATGCAGCCAGACCCCTTACAAAACGACTGCATTCATCCTGTGTGACATGAGCTGTTTCTTCATGAGGAACAAAACAATGTTTCTACAAAGTTCACATTTTCTGGTATTGCACCAATTTAGTTTTTAAGAGTTCACACTTAGCTGATGATCGATAAAGCATAGTTGGCATGCTGTCCCGGGAGAGAGCCCTGAGCTCGTCATATCCTCCCTCCCATTAAAAGGCAGAGAGGTAGGTCTCGAGAACTGCCCTGCTTGTCGACGTGTGGGAAGTGTAAACTAAGGTTTATCTTATAATGATAATATTTTGGATTGTTAGATTGACTATGGTGTATGTCTTGGGACGGTGGGAGGAAACCGGAGAATCCGGGGGGAAAACCACGCAGACATCCCAAGTCTCCCAGAAGTTCCGTGAGTTACCCACAAATGCATAGAGACTCCCGGATGCCCACAAATAAATGATAATAATCTCTCGGGAATTGCGCGTCTCCTGCCCGGTCCTTAAATACGTTGCACACCCCTCTCTGCCACATCCCTCCCAGCTCTTCAGGTACGTCGGCCACAACTCAACCCCACCGCTCTTTAGGTACGTCGCACGCAACTCATCCCCACTGCTCTTCAGGTACATCGCACGCACATGCCTCCACCGTTCTTCAGATACGTCACGCGCACACGCCCCCACTGCTTTTTTGATATGTCCCGCAGTGCAGCCCTATGGGAAAAAAAAGAGGGGAAGTAGGCGTGGAAGGGGGAAAACTTCAAGACGAAGATAACTGGACCAAAAAGCTCTGGTTATTTATAATGCATCCGTAATCATCTGATTGGGCAGATTACAGAGCTAATGTGGAGCCAGCCGTGTTGATCGTAAGCATGTGATCCTCTCGAAATTAGTTTATTAATAAACCACTTATTCAATTCACCTATAGCGCATGTGTTTGGACTGTGGGGGAAATCACAGATGTCTCTCTACAAGATGACGCATAGAAATTACACTTGGACACATGCCTTTTAAATAATAAGCAAATAATATTGAGCCTTCTTCTGTTCATTTTCACAAATGACACATATTGTATGTCTGAGAAGAAAGCATGTTTTGACCAACTTTCTCTTTATTGAAAGCATGTTCTTTGTATTTATTTTGTATACATTTAAAAAAATAAATGAATAGTCAGGTCAGGATTCTTGTGCTGTCAAATTAATATTTGAACAGTATGAATAAATCTTTGTGTGTAGTTCAGACAAAGTTCATCATTTACTGTGAGCGATGTGGTCTATGTGTGTGATTTTTATGTTAATAAAGGCCTAATGTAAAATTGTTTATAAGTGATTATAGTTCACAGAATTACTCTTCTTAGAATTGGATTCATTCTTAATTTGTGATGTGAAGATGAATTACAATCTCATGGGTTTAAATGACTTGAGTAAATAGTGCCATATATTGACGTATTTCACATTAAAGGTTCAGTAGGTGATCTGCCCGAATGCTAGCTTTAGCATAATAGCTTAGAAATTTTACGACCCTCCCCTGCCATCCAAAGCCGCACCTTCTTAAGACAAGTCATGAACAAACGAATGTGCACTAATTAGGTATAACACTAGATCATTTCATTCAACCGTTAGAAAACTCTATGGAGACACACACTTTATTAAGCATAGTCTTGGACAGGCCAGCGGGTGAAGGAATTATATTTCCCAAAAACTGTATTACAGGCTGTCACTGTTCAAAGATGAACATATGTGTTTTTAAAGGTTCAGGACACCCTGGAGAACTTTTTTTTTTATATTAACAGATGTGTGTGTGTTGAGCATCAGTTAAGACAATGTTAGCACCTGTCAGCTTTAATTGTGGGGAAAACTGGATAATTTTGAGCTTTTGTCAGCTAATTTCAGCTTCCGGGTTTAAAATGATTTTTGGGGCGGGATCAAAATCGGCGACGTAGTGCAGTACTGCTAGTGCAATGATGACGCGTCGGTTTCTCATTATTATTCATAGCGGAGTTTTCTTATCCTATGAGAAGAGCCGGCTGCTTAATTATTCATGAGACCTGCCAGAGTCAAGCCCGAGCTGAGAGACACGGAAACCATGGCACAGTATTTAGCCGTTCATGAAGGCTCATATGCGCTTGTTTCCATCATCCACGAGGTTTGTTGCATGTTTTCCCCCGCGATCTTGTCAGGGCCGATCATACAGCAAAGCTGTGTGTGTGCTGCTAGCATTTTTGTCGGGAGAGCAGCACAAGAATTAGAGAATGGTGGACGCTGTCTTTTATCAGGAGTTCGTTCACATTCAGACACATCGCCGTGCTGCTGTGTTTGCCTAAATCCTCCAGATTACCAGCAGGGCTAATGGTTAAAATAGACAGGTCAGGAGACCTGCTGCACTGAGTCTGCTGGATACGGGGATTGAGGGAGAAGTCCTCATTTATAGTGTTTACATGAGCACACATCTTTATAATGATATAAATTGTGGTTGTCTGTATATGAAATTATGAATAACAAATGTAGCAGGGCATTAAGTCACTGTTCATTTCTTTGCCTTTTGACTTTGTAAACATTAAATTCATGCGTCTCCTCACGGTTTGTCTCATTTTGTGAGCTAACTGACAACAACAGTTGTTCGCTCCCCTTCTTCCCTGCTGGCTACGCCCACTCCTGCCCGATGCTCGCTTAGCTCCACGCCCATTAATCATGCATCTTTTGAAAAAATTCTGAAGTAGACTTTAACCGAAAGTGGGGGGTGTCATGGCCATTTAACTTAAACTTCACCAGAAAAAAAGGAGTGCTAAAAACAGAAATATCCTGCCATCTTTTTACATTACATTTACATTACTAAATCAACAAGTTTCTTTTCAGTTGTGCTCACTGATCCTAGTACATTGCTTGTTTTCATCCCCTTTTTCACTTGAACAACTAAATGAATGCTCAGGTCAATTTAACCGACTATATTATTGATGCTGTGAAAGGTACTCCATGAACTTGAAAATAGCCAATTTTTTGCCGGATCTAAAATGACATCTGAAAACACATCTGAAACTTCAGGGTTTTCATGTAAATGTGATCACATGGCATGGGATTCATAAGTAAATGTTTCGAAACCACACATTTCACACGTGACTTTTGCAGGTTATTGCATATGTAAAGCTATAGGATTTCTTTAAGAGAAGCCATGATAAATTATGTTTTACATGAATTGAGCTAGTAAAACCGATGAATAGAAGATTTAAGATTTAGGTTTGACTTTTACAGTAATAATTGAAGACATGCATTTTAGCATTTTTTTCCCTTTTTATATATATATTTTTTTGTGTAGGCTATAGGACAGAAAATTAAGAAAGCTTATTCTTTTAATTACATCATCTGAAGTTGATTTAGTCAGAGCAAAAAGAAACAGGTCTACAGGTTTTATCATGTAAAATTTAAGACCATTAAAAGACTTTTTAAGACCTTTTTAAGACCATGATGGATTAAACTTCTTACACAAGGCTATACGCTATATATGTTTTTAATGGTTAAGTTTAAACCTTAAAAAAAACATCCAAAACAAATGTTTTTTTTTCATTCATTTTCTTTTTGGCTTAGTCCCTTTATTAATCTGGGGTGGCCACATCGGAATGAACTGCCAACTTATCCAGCATATGTTTTATGCAGTGGATGCACAAATGTTACTGTAAGGAAGATAATGAAACGATATTTATAAGTAAATACAGTAAATAAATAAATGTTTCTTTAAATGTTTCTTTACTAAAATATATTGCTAGCGATTTGATGGGTGTTGGCCTAATTGAGTATTTCTAAAACAGAATGTATCTTGATCAGGGCTTTCAGCATCACATAGATGAAATAAATAAAGCATCAAGTTAAAATTTATAAAATGTTGGCTATTTTCAGATCATTTAAATTATATAAAATAAATACACTTAACAAAAGTGCTTTGGTCTGAGGGGTTATTTTTTATCAATGTGCGTGTGACAATGCCAGAGGTTTAAAGAATAAATTGACTTCGATATGAGGCTAGGGGGCAAAACGGTGGCTCAGTGTTTAGCACTGTCATCTCAGTAAGGTTTGCTGGTTCAAGTTCCATGTGGCCAGATGGCATTTCTTTGTGGCATTTGAATGTTCACGTGGGTTTCCTCCAAGTGCTCCGGTTTCTCCCACAGTCCAGTGACATGTGGTATAGGTGAACTGGGTAAACTAAATTGGCCATGGTGAATGCATCTGTGTGTAAATGGCTTTGGCATTGTTGGGTTGCGTCTGGAAGGGCATCCGCTGCATATAACATATGCCAGAGTAACTGGTGGTTTATTAAGCTGTGGCGACCCCTGATAAATCAGAGACTAAGTTGAAGGATAGTAAGATATGAGTTTCTTCTTATCTTTTGTAAAAAGTCCTAGTAAGCTTATATTATCATCTACTGAAATAAAAATAAGCGTAATAGTTATCAAGTTGTATGTTTCCATTTGTTAAGTAAAACACAAAGGGCCTGTACCATTAAGATGTATTAGCTGGCTAGCCAGTTAAGTTTTAGTTTAATTTATTCTGTTAGATTTTGCTGTATTTAGCTTAGCTGTTCTTGGGTGGCTCACCAATGTATTAGATTACTTTAATACATAAAATAAGTAAGCTGACCAAAGTTCTTGCGGGAAGACTTTATTGAAAACAATCAATAGTGCAGTTCCTCAGCAGTGATGTTAACTCGTCGGTCTTCAAGTAACTTAACCCAAAGTACTGCCTGTGAGACACTACTTATAACAATAGATATGACCTCCCCCAGAGATTACCCAAATGGTTTAGTTGGGTCACAACCCTTGAGTTCCTGTAGGCCATTTGGTTTGCACCTTTTGAGATGCAGATACTTGTTTGCATATGAAACAAGCCATACAGGCCCCGTTTACACTAGTGCGTTTTAGTTTTAAAACGGCGTTTTAGAATGAAAACGATCCGCGTCCACACTCGCGTTTCACCCAGCGTTTCTGAACTGCTCTCCGTCCACACCAAAACGCTGAAAACGCACATCACGTGACCACACACACACTCTCAGGCAAGCGCTGTAGCCAATCTACCCAGATGAGAGCTCTGCTAGTCGGACTTCTCATCAAGCATCTCCCGCTGGATCTAACCTCACTATATTTATTAAACGCGATATTTCTTTCATCTTGTTGTCTTTATTTAACGACATATTCATTGGACATTGGAATCTATTACTTGTTCTCAGGTAACGTGTTTTGGCTAAGCGCAAAGATAAGTTAATGATTAATGTAAGCACGTACATTCTGTATATTGACTGATCGCTTGCCTTTATTTCCTATAATGTATAAACTTATTGTATGTAATACTTTTATAATGGCCATTATCGATTAAAACTGATATTCAGCAAAGAGAGGGTGTGTTTCGTATTTTCACTGAAATTGAAAGGAGACAGTTGTTGTAGGCTCCGTTTTGTTATAAATATGCACACAGTGAAGATGACGCTCATATTTGCAGCACGACGCCTCAACATTTCTGCTGTCTGTTTAGTTGTTAATATTAAAATGAAAATAGGCAGTTCCTTATATCATGTTTACATTTTATTGTTGAGAAAGTAAAACAACGAAGCCAGGGTGATGTGAATGAAGTTATAAAGTACACTGTTCCCTTTGAAGATTTACCCGTGTCCTCGGTATAGTCTGTTTTCCATATTAAACTGAGAAGAAGAGACTGCAGCCATGATCAAACTTGCGAAGTTTTAACTTACACGGAGAAGATGCAGGACTGAACTGTGCGTGTTAGGCTACTTAATATTCAGGAAAAGCCCCAATCAGAGAGGCGAATGTCTGCAGCCCCGCCTCCGTTTTCAAATGTCTCCGTTTTCCATCATCCACACTGAGACGGAGCAGCTGCGTTTCAGAATGAAAACGGCCTCTCCAGCGTTTTCGAAACGCTCCGTTTTCGGCGCTCGAGAACTCCGGCGTAGTGTGGACGGATGGCGTAACCGTAGCAAAACTTATGCGTTTTCAAACTAAAACGCATTAGTGTAAACGGGGCCACAGTCTATTAACTCCAATCTTGGCTTTTAGGTAACACGAAGGCAGTTTGACTTTATTCGCAGTTTGTAGCCATGGTATTATAGAGCAGCTTATCTGAGCTTGGTACCTAAAACAAAGATATGCAAACTAAACTAAGGCGCCGTTTACACTAATGCGTTTTAGTTTGAAAACGCACAAGTTTTGCTACGGTTACGCCATCCGTCCACACTACGCCGGAGTTCTCGAGCGCCGAAAACGGAGCGTTTCGAAAACGCTGGAGAGGCCGTTTTCATTCTAAAACGCTGCTGCTCCGTCTCAGTGTGGATGATGGAAAACGGAGACATCTGAAAACGGAGATGGGGCTGCAGACATTCGCCTCTCTGATTGGGGCTTTTCCTCAATATTATGTACCCTAACACACACAGTTCAGTCCTGCATCCTCTCCTTGTAAGTTCAGACCTCGCAAGTTTGATCAAGGCTGCAGTCTCTTCTTCTCAGTTTGATATGGAAAACAGACTATACCGAGAACATGGGTAAATCTTCAAAGGGAACAGTGTACTTTATAACTTCATTCACATCACCCTGGCTACGTTGTTTCACTTTCTCAACAATAAAATGTAAACATGATTTAAGGAACTGCCTATTTTCATTTTGATATTAGCAACTTAACAGACAGCAGAAATGTTGAGGCGCCGTGCTGCATGAGCATCATCTTCACTGTGGATATTAATAACAAAATGGAGCCGATAACAACTGTCTCCTTTCAATTTCAGTGAAAATACGAAACACACCCTCTCTTTTGCTGAATATCAGTTTTAATAATCGATAATGGCCATTATAAAAGTATAACATACAATAAGTTTATACATTATAGGAAATAAAGGCAAGCAATCAGTCAATATACAGAATGTATGTGCTTACATTAATCATTAACTTATCTTTGCGCTCAGCCAAAACACGTTACCTGAGAACAAGTAATAGATTCCAATGACCAAAGTCAGGGAATATGTCGTTAGATAAAGACAACAAGATGAATGAAATATCACGTTTAATAAATATAGTGAGATTAGATCCAGCGGGAGATGCTTGATGAGAAGTTCGACTAGCAGAGCTCTCATCTGGGTAGATGGGCTGCAGCGCTTGCCAAAGTGTGTGTGTGTGGTCACGTGATGTGCGTTTTCAGCGTTTTGGTGTGGACGGAGAGCAGTTTAGAAACGCTGGGTAAAACGCAAGTGTGGACGCGGATCGTTTTCATTCTAAAACGCCGTTTTAAAACTAAAACGCACTAGTGTAAACGGGGCCTAAAACTAGTCAGCTAATCTGGCTTCATGGTCAGGCCACAGGTGTGTCCTTTTTGAATCTGCTGTTCCCAGCAGGTAGTCCTTTTGTTGTTGTTTTTTGACGTAGAACACTTGGTTGAACTTTTACCAATTTTTTTCTTCTTTCCAATACATGTTTTAACATTACATATAAAGAAATTCACATAAGTTATTCAATAATGTCCCTAAAAGGAGCGTATGAAAACTTTGGGTGTGTCTTAATTAGCCCCCTTTTTAGTAATCCGATCGTCAGCAATTTTAAGTGCTCTGTCAATCACAAAACTCTTCCACTTAAGTGAAACAGAGTCACTGATTTTATTCAAGACCAGAGACGAGATGATCCCAAGGTTTCCATATCCTGGACCAGGCCGTATCCTGAGCAGCTGCTGCGGTGGTCATGGAGGAGGGGAGAGCATGAGACTGATTTCTGTGCCACCCCAGGGACAGACGAGTCTTCGCTGAGGCCCAGCTTCCAGCCTCTGCCACTGAGACTTCAGCTCTGCACAAGACGATTGGCCAGCGGAGGTTTCTCTCAAGGTTTTTTTTCATCACTTTCGACAATTTGTGAAGTTTTTTTCCCTCTCCGCTGTCGCCACTAGCCTGCTTGGTTTGGCTCTTCAGTGTTTAGACCCTCAGTAGTGATTATTAAACCACACTGAACTGAACTTAAACTAAAAAAAACTGAACTACACTGTTCCAGTTTACTACGATCTTTTATGTGAAGCTGCTTTGACATAATCTACATTGTAAAAATGCTATACAAATAAAGGGGAATTGAATTGAAACTTTGCACCCTGAAAAGTCCCACAATCCACTGAAAATCAAGGGGTAACACTTTACAATAATAGTACATGAATCATGATGTACTAATATGTAAATTAACCATTACTTTAGTATGAACTCATGAGTTAATGTATAAACTAATCATGAACTAACCTTAACTACAGCATGAGTTACATGAGTTCATGTGTGAATAACGGCTACCTTAATTACTTGTTAGTACATGTTTGTTAATTAATGTATTAATTAACACTTTACATTAAGCTAAATATAAGTCACTCTGAATAAGAATACCTTTAGTGTACATGAAAAACACCATTGAATGTAAATTATCTATATATTATCCATATTATATTTGGAATAATTATCTTCCTCAAGGAAGGCACAATATAAAAAACAACAACTGTTTATTACCTGTTATTAATTACGCGTTCATTATTCATGCTTTGACTGTGAGTGGTAACAGTGCATCAGGCCTCAAGGCACCGCTCAGTTGCCCTTAAAAGCCAAAGTATCACACTAACATGTACTCGTGAAGCAGAAATTACCACCCAAATAAAAACTCAGCTTTAGCCTACAGATGATGCTTTTATTCTTCTATACTGGGTCTGGTTTTTGTTATTGCTTTATTGTGTCAGTAATTATTGTGTATTCTGCCCTCATATTATAATGTACCGTTTAAACACATAGCACTCCTGGCATCGGATAAGTGATGAGCAAATTGTGTAGACATCTAAATAATAATACTTTTACAATAATGTGCCTTAACAACTTTATGAGTTTATGTTAGTCTATGAGTAGTTACGAATGAGCTCATCATGATGTGCCCCTCAAAGTAAAGTCATGACATAACAATACATTAACAACTCATGAGTTCATGTTAGTCTATGAGTAGTTAAAAATGATTTAATCATGATGTGCCTCTCAAAGTAAAGTCATGACATAACAATACATTAACAACTCATGAGTTCATGTTAGTCTATGAGTAGCTAAGAATGAGCTAATCATGATGTGCCCCTCAAAGTAAAGTCATGTCATAACAATACATTAACAACTCATGAGTTCATGTTAGTTAAGAATGAGTTAATGTGTACAGACAACTCAGTATGTGCAGGTGAATACCATCACTAAGATGTAGATGAACTGAAGTCATTATTAGCATTCACCAAGAGCTTTTATTTGCACTCTTACTAAATACAACAGTCAGGTAAATCAACTAAATTATTAGATCAGATCATTTTAATCTCACAACTTTTTTTCAAATTTTCAAGTTCAGATCAACATTAATCAAAATGTTATATAAATCAAAGACTGCATTAACTAAATAATTCAATTAAACAAACAAAAAAAAATAAATAAACACAGCAGCAATGCAAACATACAGCCTTGGAAATTGTGAAAAACAAAAACTGTCTTGTTCACATTTCGCATAATTCAGATGAAAACTCACTTTTTAAAAATATCAAGCAGGGCATTGCTCTCTTTTAACTGCTTTATTATCTTCATATTAGACTGAGCAAGACAACGTGTGAGACAGAGATTGGCAAATTCTTGAACGCTTTCACCCTTCTTGAAGGTTGCCCTTAAAGACTTGAATTCGGTGGGGTTTGCTGTTGCCAACTCAGCAATGGGCGCTTGCTTTACAATTGTGTTCCTGTCGATCTTGACTTTGTTGTATGCTTCAGCTTTACTTAAACCATCCCTAACCAGTTGCAAAACTTAGTTGTAACGATTGATGGAGTCTTCAGGGGTTCTTACTGCAGAAAAAACAAACAAACATCAAATTATTTGCAATTAGACATTATAAACTTAGGTCTAAATATACTTTTTTTGTGGTGGGGGGGGGGGGATTATTTACATCAATATTTACATACAACACAGTTTTTTGTAAAAGCAAAAAAATATATAATTTTCTGTTGTAATTTTTTTCTCACACCTTTTTAACTATTTTTGTTCAAATATATGCAGCCTTCATAAACAGAAAACCTTGTTTTTAAGAACAAAATAGTACTAACCCCAAACTTGAGATTGGAACTATGCTCTGTACATACTAACTCGACAAACTTCACATTCATTTAATCTTGTCTAGTTTAACAAGTGTGACTAGTCCTTTTTTGGCCTATATTTTAGATATCTAGTAGATTTTGATCTACAGCTCAAATTCAGCTTTTTTAGGCAAGACATCTGTTTGTACAACTTTTATACACATTTTAAACAAAAATGCTTGCTATGAAAACAATCTAACCTGCAAGTGGGGGTGATTTATATTAATAATTATGTTATTTGTTAATTTTTTAATTAGAATATGCAAAAAGGTACATAAATTGGGATCATACTAATACAAAGAAACATCAACAAAAAACAATAACAAAACAATAAAAAAACAAACAAACAAAAACAACAATATAGTCAGGTACTGGTAGGTGTGTGTGTGTGTGTGTGTGTGTGTGTGTGTGCGTGCGTGCATGTAAAGGTAACTTGGTGGACAGGTCAGAGTACATACATAAGGAACAATAACAGTCAATAAATGCAGCAAGTATCGCAGATATAAGTAAAACAGATAGAAAGAAACCAGTCAGAGGTAGGGAGAAACAAAAATGCTTAGTAATGTATGATAGTAATAATGACGGTAAAAAGAAAGAAAGGACAACAGTAATAATAACTGACAATGATAATAAATCACAAGTACTACACCAACTATTACAACAGAAAGTTACTAATATTACAACTACTACTGCTGCTACTACAGCCACAACCACAACTATTACTACTATGTCTACTAATACTGATACTACTACAACAATGACTACCACTACTGATACTACTACAGCGTCTGCTACAACTAATACAACAATGTCTTACTACTACTACTACCGCAATCACTGCTACTACACCAGCAACGACTACTACTACTATTGCTACAACGACACCTTTACTACTTCTGCTACCACTATACCAACGACATCAACTACTTCAGGAACTACTACTTCAATAATCACAATTACAATCGATACTACTACAACTACGACTACCACACCAACAACGACTACTACTACTACTACTGCTACAACGACACCTTTACTACTTCTGCTACCACTATACCAACGACATCAACTACTACAGGAACTACTACTTCAATAATCACAATTACAATCGATACTACTACAATGACTACTACTACAACTACTACTACTACCACAACTACAACAACAACTACTGCAACCTTAATAATGATAATGGTATTAATACTTATAATAATGGTAATGAAAAGATACAGAACAGTAATAATAACAATGATAACAAAAGTAAAATTAATACCATTAATGATGAAATTATGTTCTTTGTTAGAAGTAGTACTTTAAATCACGTAAGGGCAGAATTTTTTAATTTCTGACTTTGAATCTCTGGATAAACTATACAATTAAATTTGGAAAAACATACCTCGTTTGATATCGATCATTTTTGTCTTGGATTTCTTCTGCCTCTTTGACTTTTTACCCTTTTTCTTCTTCTTTGCTGTAGGTTCAGAATCTGATGAGTCTGTTGATTCTGATGAATCTGAAGATGTATCAGTGGACTGATTCTTCTGTGATGTAACAATAGTGGATGATGATGCCGTCAGGGCAGGTGAATTAACAGTTTCACACCTCAGTCTAAGGGCTATGACAGAGAACAAATACAATGTATTGAGAACATAAAACTACAAGGCATTAAATAATTTAATTACACTTAATGTAGTGATACTTAAAAAAGGCGGATTTCTTTTTCTTAATCTTTTTATAATATATGCCAAATACGTGAGTGTGGTCAACAACCATTCATATGATAGGGTATGTAAAATAGTGTTACCTTAATAAAAAAAACACACATACAAAAGTTAGCATAACACGGAAACAAAAATGTACCATCCTCCAGTCTTGAACGGAGATAATTCCTGTCATCCATCAGAAAGTCAACTTTCTCTTGCAAATGAAGTATCTTCTCCTTTTGAATTTCAATTGTTTTTTTGGCTTGTTCAAGAGATAATTGTGCAGTGGGTGCTCCTTTTAGAAAAGAAACCAGTTATGTAACTTTGCTCGAATGAATGACTGAATGACTACATATTGCATCTTACATGAACTAGGCATCATTTAAAAAACATGTATACTTAAATACAGTTCACCCAAAAAATGAACTTACTCAACCACAGGTCATCCAAGATGTAGGAGGCCTTTAGTCACATTTTATTTTGATGGTCCGTTTGTTGAATTTCAGTTACATTACATCTACATGCCAACTAATTCTCTTTAGATTATAAGTACACTGTTAGGTTGGGGTTAAGGTTAGAGTTAGTGTATGTTGACATGCACTTGCAAAGTTTCTTATAGTGAGTTAAATGTCTGTTGAACAAGCAGTATCAACAGATATTAAGCAGACAGTCTACTAATACTCAAACGGACCATCAAAATAAAGTGTTACCAGCCTTTTTTCTTCAGTAGAACATTTAGGAAGATTTTTAGCTGAGTCCGTAGCGATTCATACTGTATAATGCCACCGAACAGGGATTTTCTTTTTCAGATTAAAAATATGCACATACAAACTAGTACAAATCAATAGCTTTGGCTCGTCATGACATAATGAAGTCTTGTGAAGAAAAATTATCAGTCCGTGTAAATTTTTGTTTACATTATTTACAATAATATTAGCTATCGTTATTGAATGATGTGTATAAATCACATCTTCTTTAATGTTCTACTGAAAGAAGGGAACAACTCACTGCAGGTTAGTAAATTAACCAGATTTTTTTTTTTTTTTGGGTAAACTACCGCTTTAAGTCAACATGTTAAAAGACTTACAAGTAGTGTAAAACAAAAAGTACCAAAAAATTTAAATGTAACTATATTTGTATTATTTTTTTCTGTAATATTTGAAGAAATATTTAGACTACCAACAAACCTGCCGTATCCCTGGTTGGCTGTACAGCAGGTTGAAGACCTGCAGCTTTAAAAAAAAAACAAAAAATTATATGTATTAAAATATAAATACATTTATGACAACAGTAGAATAAGAAGCCAATATAGATTGTAATATAAGTGATGTACATAATATGAAATATCATGAAAGTTTTTGGTATAAGTAAAATATTAACTTTGAGTTTTTCCTTTTTTTTCTAATTCCAAATATACTTTGGTTTCTGTGATGTTGTGTAAAATAAGTTGTAATCGCTTTCTTTTACTGTCTGTCCTGACAAGGATTGTTTTTTTTCATAAATAAATATCATGAGCAAAAAAAATACAAACTGTTTATTTTTATACATTTAAAATGTATTATTAATATAGGGGCAATGCGGTGGCGCAGTGGGTAGCACATTCGCTTCACAGCAAGAAGGTCGCTGGTTCGAGCCTTGGCTGGGTCAGTTGGCAATTCTGTGTGGAATTTGCATGTTCTCCCTGTGTTCGCGTGGGTTTCCTCCAGGTGCTCCAGTTTCCCCCACAGGTTCAAAGACATGTGGTATAGATGAAAAGATGAAATGGGTATGCTTAAATTGACCATAGTGTGTGCTTGTGTGTGAAAGAGTGTGTTTAGATGTTTCCCAGTGATGTGTTGTGGCTGGAAGGGCACCTGCTGCGTAAAACATATGCTGAAATAGTTGCCGGTTCATTACGCTGTGGTGACCCAAAAAGAAAATGAATAAATATTAATATAGGGCTGGCAGATTACATGGGTACTAGGGTACTCTTTACTGTGTGTGGATAACCATGCCATTCAGCCACCATGAAAAACCCTGTTAAGATAATGGTTAATGGTTCAAATTTTATTTCACAGCAATGACATTAATCTCTATATAGTTATAAAATTAAAACAAAATAAATCAACATAAAAAAAACTTAATTTGTTCAGCTACAGTAGGCTGTAGGTTTATTTAACATAGTAAGAAATTCATTTATTCATTAATTTTGTTGTCGGCTTAGTTCCTTTATTAATCCGGGGTCTCCACAGCGGAAAAAAACACCAACTTATCCAGCACATTTTTACGCAGTGGATGCCCTTCCAGCCGCAACCAATCTCTGGGAAACATTCACTCACTCACTCACTCACTCACTCACACACTCACACACTCACTCACTCACTCACTCACTCACTCACTCACTCACTCACTCACTCACTCACTCACTCACTCACTCACTCACTCACTCACTCACTCACTCACTCACTCACACACTCACTCACTCACTCACTCACTCACTCACTCACTCACACACTCACTCACTCACACACACACACACACACACACACACACACACACACACACACACACACACACACACACACACACACACACACACACACACACACACACACACACACACACACACACACACACACACACACACACACACACACACACACACACACACACACACACACACACACACACACACACACACACACAACGGACAATTTAGCCTACCGAATTCACCTGTCTTTGGAAGGAAGGAAACCCACGCGAATGCAGGGAGAACATACAAACTCCACACAGAAACACCAACTGACCCAGCCGAGGCTGGAACCTGCGACCCAGCATCCTTCTTGCACCACTATCGCCCAAATGATTAACATTATCAAATAAACCATTCAGGTGATTTACTTACCACCTGATGAGCTTGATAGATTTTTGGACTGAACCCTTTTGCGTGCAGGTAAAACTATTTGGAAGCAAAAATGAACTCAACTTCATTAAAAGGAAATGGACCCTTCGCTAAGCCCCGCCCTCCTTAGTTACTGTTGCTACGCCTGTCAAGCTTTTGTGCCTGGCACGGCTTTTTCAATGTGTTTGGCCGGTTTCTGACATTGCCAGGGATATAATGTCATTTTTAGTGAACAGGTGAGATATCCAAGAAAGCCAGACAAATATATACCCCCAATTACAGGGGTATATTCAACACATAATAGGCAACCGATTAGAGAATAAATCAATCAAAATTGAAGCTACCTTAGCCTAGCCACCTTATACAATGACCATTCAACAGCTTAGCTCAGGGGTGGGCAAACTCGGTCCTGGAGGGCCGGTGTCCTGCACAGTTTAGCTCCAACCCTAATCAAACACACCTGCTTATAGATTTCTTGTGATGTTAAAGACACCGATTAGCATGTTCAGGTGTGTTTGACTAGTGTTGGAACAAAACTCTGCAGGGACACCGGCCCTCGAGGATCAAGTTTGCCCATCCCTGGCTTAGCTCATGCTCAGCAGGAGAGGTGAAATTTAAAAATAATCTAATAATAACTAATAAAACCATGATTTCTCTATTTTTAGCCAAAACCCTGATTAATTATTGTGTAATGAAATATAGCCTTACTAACCGGCGAGGAAACATGCATGGACAGTGCTTTTGCATTATTCATTCACAGATAGAAGAGCCAGAAAGGGAAACTGATGGATTTGTGCCGAATATTAGCATCAATGACCCATAATAATGTACAGTAAGTTACCTATAACTGTCAGTATGTTTGTGTGCTCTTTTAATGAAAAAAATGTATGAAAAACAGCTGCTGGTACAGTATATTGATGGCAAGTGCTCAGTTTGTGATCTTATCTCGGTTTTGTTCTGTTGATTTGTAATTTCAAATATTCGTAGCTTGAAATAAGATGGAAATATTAAGTTCAGTAAAGTTAGCAACAGATTCGCAGATTCGTATTTTTCGGATCAATAACTCTTGTCATTATAACCTATTTGCTATTAGTATGACTAAGTTACTAATGTTGTGGCGGAGGCTTAAACAGAGCATTACTCATAATATCGAGCGAAAAAAAAGGAATAAAACAGCTGTGAAACATAACCAGCTATGTGTTTTTGTAGGAAACACAGTTTAGATCTGTTTATGGTAAGAGGTGTGTGAGTTATTGCCGTCTGTCTATCACTGAATGTGTCAGGAATATCAAAACAAAACCAACTTAGCTCCGCTCCTTTAGCGCCCCTTACACAGCTTGATCCACGCTGGCATTTCTCCTCTTGGGTTTTAGGTTTTGAAAAGGGGAAAAAATGTCACCATCCGTCCAAACTTTAAGGAGACCGGGTATCAAATTTGCACAATCTATATGCACTCGCTCAAAAGCTTGACAGAGCCCTTGCGCGTAGCTACAGTTGCTAAGTCACGATTGGTGGATGGTGGTTTTTGGGCGCAGCTTAGCAAAGGGTCAATTGCATAAAAAGTATACAAAATAAATTAGAACTGTTCAGGTCTCGAAAAACATGTTGACACCACAGGGCTGTCATGTATGAGGTGCCGTATAGGATTTAAATCAAACTTTGCTTATCAACACATACATAAAACACGTGTATATACACCTATAAATTACTCGCATATACACCTATACTACCGGATGTTCAAAACAACATGGATGAAACTTGTGTATATACATATAAACTTGACGCATGAATACACCCACATACATATAAACTCGATCCTCACATAAACACTCACATTAACACACGCACATACATATAAACTTGCTGCATGCAAACACATCTATACACACTTGCATATACATATAAACTTGATTCTCGCATAAATACCCACATTTACATGCACATACATATAAACTTGCAGCATGCAAACACACCTACATAATCGCATATTAATATAAACTCAGTCTATGCATATACACCCGCAACAACACGCGCACATACACAAACTCACTACATGCAAACACACCTATAACATCTCACGCAAACATACAAAAAAAAATAAATAAATAAAATTCACAAACGTTTATCACGAATCTGGTTATTGCAAAGCTTAAGAAATAGAAATAATGTGATTAATAGAGGGATTAAATATGTTAAATTGTGAACATATGTTATATAAAATATTAGTCTATATAAATAGACTATTCAAAATAAGAAATATTTCTATTTAAAAACTTTTCATTTAATTAGGTAATTACATACACAAATATAAATGGACAGATAGAACCCTTAAAGGACATTCAAAAAGAAACCAGTGTTATAAATATAAATGTAAACTCAAACTAAACTCCTCTATTCTATTGCAAATGTTAATGTAGCCTATAGTCTTCTTGTTTTTTTTTAATAATTATTGTGCTTTTTATATGTTTTTACAATGTGGGTGTCAAAATTGCAAGATTTTGGTATCATTTTGATTGTTAATTATTCAGCATATACAAAAAAAAAAAAAAAAACGCTGATTAAAAGTCTCTGCTCATCATGTTGGTCAAGTTAACCCACTTAAGTGCATTCCTTCCCCCTACTGGACATAAGTGTGTATCATAACCCTTGACGAATAGTGACACCAACAAACATAAAAAACTAATATTAAACAAACATATTTTATTCAAAATGATTACTTAAGCAACCTTATATTTATTAAACCATAATAACATTTCCAATAATTTAATTGCATAATAAACCTTTAATTTTGCAGGAGCATTCCTTTGCATTACCTTTTTATTTTTTTATAGAATTAGCATAATCTATTTTCATAATTCAACAGATGTAATTCCTCTATTAATCGCATTATTTCTGTTTCTTAAGGTTTGCAATAACCTGATTCAAGACAAATAATAATCTTGTTCATTACACTCAAAGGACTTTTACGATGAAATTAAACTACTTCCTTTTAAAGTGAAATAACTTCCTTTTACTGTGAAAATTCATACATACACACATCTGAAATCACTTGCATATATGTATATACACAACTTACTGTATATATGTTTGTGAATTTTATTTTGTATGTTTGCACAAGTGTCATTTGGGTGTTTATGCTCACATCAAGTTTATATTCTTATGTGAGAGTTTATGGGTGTATATGCATAGATCAGGTTTAAATGTATATGCGAGTGTGTATAGGTGTGTTTGCATGCAGCAAGTTTATGTGTATGTGCGTGTGTTAATGTGAGTGTTTATGTGAGGATCGAGTTTATATGTATGTGCGTGTGTATGTGGTTGTATTCATGCGTCAAGTTTATATGTATATACACAAGTTTCATCCATGTTGTTTTGAACATCCGGTAGTATAGGTGTATATGCGAGTAATTTATAGGTGTATATACACATGTTTTATGTATGTGTTGATAAGCAAAGTTTGATTTAAATCCTTTACGGCACCTCATAGTCATGTATCTACCAATTAGGATAATAAATCTATGATTAATATTAAATTAAAAAATTACAAGATTGAAAAAATATTTAAAATTCAACAATTTGTCTTTGTTTTACAGTAATGTACACATACATCTTATATTTATGTGGAAAACATTGCAAACAAACCTGCTCTATCAATGGTTAATGATTCAGAAGGCTGAAGACCTGAGCAGGTTGGATCACTTTCCACTCTAGGCTTCTTACAAACTGGTAGAACTATGGGAAAACAAAATTTCAACATGAACAAAATGAAGAGGTGGGTAAATACCTGGAAATGCATTCAGTACCGCATACAACAAAAAAAATAGATTAGGTATACACATAAAACACTGCATAATCTGTAAGAAACATTAATTGACTCCAGTTACAAATCCAAATAGAATTAATTTAAGTGTGGTGAGTGATAATCATAAAATGAACAATGCAAGTAATTTACTTACCACCTGATAAGCTTGATGGATTTTTTGACTGAACCCTTTTGCGTGCAGGTAAAACTATTTGTAAGCAAAATAAACTCAATTTGATTAAAGGTGAATTGCATAAAAAGTATACAAAATAAATTACAACTGTTAGGTCTTGAAAAAACATGTTGATGCCACAGGGCTGTCATGTATCTTCCAGTCAAGCTAATAAAACTAGCTGATTAATATTACATGTAAAAAAAATCCAAGATTAAAAATATATTTTTTCAATTCAACAATTTGTCTTTTCTTTTCTTTAATGTACACAAATAGGCCTTGCTTACATTGATGTAGCAAATACTGCAAACAAACCTGCTGTTTCACTGGTTAACGGTTCAGCAGGCTGAAGACTTGAGCTGATTGGATCACTTTCCACTCTAACATTAGGCTTCTTGCGTACTGGAAGAACTAATGTTAAGGGGAAACAAAATTTCAAAATAAAAAAAAGGGTGGGAGCAAAACATTTGGAAATAACGTTACGTATGATACCGCAAAAAACAACTAAAAGCACGATATAAACACTTACTGTAATGGTCTGCGTTGTATTTGTGATTTTTTTTTGTTATTGCCCTTCTACTCCTCGTTGCTGTTCCTGACTCTTCCATTTTGTCAGGATCCTCTTCATCTGTTAATTGGCGCGTGGTTTGTATAAATGGCGACGTACCTTCATCCTCATCAGTTGAGGACATAGTTTGAATTCTCACTACAGCAAGTTCACCTCTAAATCCAACGTGAAGCTCTGGTGGATCTTGTATGTCTTTACAGTTATCCCAGGATGCAAATACTTCCAAAGAAGGTGCTCCGTATAGTTTTACTTTACCTAAAATTTTCAAAATGTTTACATTTCCTTTGATCAAACCTGGTCGTTCCATTGTGTCTTGCCGAATAGAGTGGAGGAACTATGACGTCAATTTGTATGCAAAAACCCGGAAGCGAGTTAGCATTTTAGCACTTCCGGTTCCCTCTTCCCAAAGTCAATGGGTTTTTTGAATGGGGTTTCAGTAAAATCGCTTAAATAAGGTCCGTGGCTAACACCAACTCAATATACTTTCACGTTTTGTTCTACGACATAAAACACATCAGTTACAGCACACTCTTCAACTTTTAAATCGATTATGCTTCTTTAAAAAGACGGTTGCTATCAAGTTGCTAAATGAGACTACAGGCGGCGTCGGGGGCATTATACGTCATCGAGCTGATCTGGTCTGGAGCGCAGCTCGCTTGTGCGTTTGGATTTGTCTGTGATTTAAGTATTTTCAGAATAGTATTTTATAGTTTTTTGTGTTTTTCTAATTGAGAATTCAGATTGTGTGTAGATAATTCCTTCACATGTAAAGGCTGTCGAGACAGATTCATTTGTTGATCATTCATTTTAATTAAACGATAATATGAAGATACTGCTCAGTGCAGCCTGTTTCTTTCCTGCTCTCAGTAATGCAAACGTGTGAATAAATGTGTAAAAATACATGCATGTTAACTGTCATTTTAACGTGATCAAGTGATTTCTCGTCTTTTTTTCTTCATCTGAACACATTTAACTCTGTCATAACTACAATATTTACACTCCTCCTTAAAACATGTAGCAGATGTGACTGTATGGGCTGTTTTTCGCTGTACTTCGTGACAAAAAAAGAAATATTGAATGTTGTTCTGTGTCCATGATGATGAAACCTGCAGGCATTTGATAGACTTGTTCCTCCTCACGCCGTCGTCTGTTAAGGTAAGCGGGCTGTGTGCACGCGAGCGATACACTTATTTAAATATGTCTCATAATAATACTATATAGGCACATTTATACACGTTTTTTAAACTTTTAGAACAACCGCAAAGCAAAACAGATGTATTTCCCACGTAAAAACGATCCAAAAGGCACAAAGGTCTGTGTGTTTGCGTATTTATTAGTTTATAATATATAGCGTGGATTACAATATAATAAACAGAGAGATTAACTCTTAGTCATGGATGTTATTTCTAAAAATGAGCTTGATAAGTCGTCTGTAGTAGGGAGCGTGGGGCTGACGTCACTGACGAGTGTTAGCTTTTCAAGTCTTGCGTTTGCATTTAAGATCCAAAAGTGCTCAATGTTGTATTTTCGTGTGACAATTATTCGGCTAAACAAAACGTGTAAGTGTAATGAACAGTGTTTGAACACAGAGCGTATTATTCGCAATCTTCGAAAACCCTATGGGAAAATCCTATCGGTCTTTGTCAGTCACGTGCATTTGTTGTGAATGACGTCACACCGGCGCCATTTTTGTGGTATCGCTTTGCTTGACAACTTGAGAGAGACACATAACGCAAGAGAGATACATGCCATAACAAGGTCAATCTGGAGAAATACAAGAAAATCGAGAGCACGCGGCACCGCAATAAACTAAACAAACATGCCAGGGATCGTAATTTTGATAAACTGACTTACATACAGGTTATAGATCCGTTTGAATTAACTGCAAACCAACGGAGTGCGCTGCCGCCGACCCCTCATTGCTGATAATAATGACATGTCATACTGTATATCATCAATGTCTTAATATACGTTGTTTTAGTTTGAACATCATTAAACCACAGTAAGTATTTGTAATTATGTATTGCATTTTTTTTTTGTTTTATTTCATTAGGTACATCTAATACTTACATTTACAAACTATTGGATAGATGTTTGTATCCAAAGTATTTTACAAATATGAACAATAAATGGAATGAAAGCAACTGAACAAAAAAATGTAAATATTATTATTAATTTTATTTAGTCAAATACATTGAGTGCATAGAGAACAAGAGTAAATAAAATAAACATTAGATAAAATAATAAACCCAAATATTAAGATATGTTGAACACAAATACAGATATTATGATAAAAGCTGAAAACCTGTAACTACTGACTTCCATTGTATTTGTTGGTTTTTCTACAATTTCAATTACAGATTTTCAGCTTTCTTTATGATATCTTTATTAGTGTAAAGAGAAAAAATAAACTCATAAAGGTTTACAACCACTTGATGGCAGGTAAATAGTAAGTCACTTTAAATATGTGGGTGAACTATTTAGTTCAAACTACTGATTGACTTATTGTTTAACTTTAAGCAAAAGCACTTGTCTCAGTTCTTTAAAGGATTATTTAGTTCAAGTAATAACTGCTTACCCTGTGTTTGGTTCTGATGTACCAGTTTTGTGATTGTGAAGAACATAAACAATAAATGAGTAAACAACACATTTTAAGTCATCCTCCATTTATTTACATTTATACAATTTATATTTTTATTCAGGCACTGAGGGAAAAGTCATTTCTGGAGGAATGCCCCGTACTGTTTACATAAGACAGGATGAAACATCAGCAAAACAGTCATACATACAGTGAAAGAAAACAAAGTTACAAAAATGTAAAGGAATTTTTTAAAATAATGTATCAATTATGCACAAAAAACATTTATACACCTGGGCTTTTAACTCTTATTGACATCTACAGCTCTTCTACACTACAAGTGAACGTTGCTTTGTTTGACAGTTACAATCCTATGCTGTAATGTGACATATCATGAAAATACTACATGCATATAATAATGAGCCATGGATGATCTGAGCTCAAACCTTGTCGTTGTCTTGATGTACAGCCACAAAGCCAAGAACAACAAAATCTGCCATGTCCTGTTGTAGTTTTACGGCAGTCTAAAAGTGCGAGCGGTTTTCAATTTCTCCAGGGAGCTCGCGATCGCATTTATATTCAATATAATGAACTCCTTGAGCTGATGATAATAACGTGTGAGTGATTATTGAAGTGTCTCCGTCATCTGATGATCCATTCAGAAAGAAAAGAACAAACGCCGGAGTGAAGTGTGATATAAAAGAATAAGCCCTACAAAACACAGGAGCAAATTGTTTCAGCAACCTGAATCAGGAACAAACTGCCATGTTTATCATGGCCTTTTGAACTATTATGAACTCTGGTAAAGATTACAGACACAGATGAGAGGTTTGCACTGACTGTGAGCTGTATGTTGCATGTTGTTTTTGAACTCAAATAAGGACTAAATGTATGCTGTGAGTAGTTTATCTGTAGTTCATAACATATCGGAGACTGTAAGAGGCTGTTGTGTTCATTTATGTTGCATTTATTAATTAATTTATATAATTGCAGACGTTACAGTAGGCTATTTTGCACTGTCATTGATTTGCAGTTATAATCAAATCATGTTCATAGGAAAGCTAGTAATAAATATTTATACACAAGCATTTATATGTGTAAAGCATCTGTTTTGTGAAGTGCTTCTCATGTGATATGTGAACGACCCGTACAGCTTTACTGTAGACGTTTATTCGAGCGAGAATGACGTCGACTTAAACTTTCTGTCGTAAACCACGCCTACCAAAAGGGTACCCTTGGTAGTGAAAACGCAAGCCTGACAAAGGTGACCTGTACTGACCCGAACCATACAGTACTGTACCACTCAGTGAAAACAAGCCAATAGTTTTCCAATAAACAATTGCTCAAAATATGGCAAGCCATGATTGACTTAAAGTCCATATTTTTAACTGATATGGCAAGCCATTTTTTACATAATTTTGCAATCTTTTACTGTCCATTTTTGCATGTATCACTTTCACACTTTATAGTTTATGTTTTTCACAAGCTTTATATTTTTAATAAAATATGGCAAGCCATTTCTAAATAAAATCCAAGTCCAGTTTTTTTGACTGTCACAGAGAGGGTTGACTTTTTTGATGTATCTTCACTAAGTTGTCAATTGTCCCCATAGCAAAAAAAAAACCAGGCTAACCTAGCAACCATTTAAAAACAGCAAAATCTCTACATCAGAACATTGTAGAGACCTGGGTATTTGCTCATTTGACTCATGCTAGCAAATGGGACTTCCTGTGTACTATGCAAGGTAATAATGATAAGCCAAAATGCAATTAGATTCATGCAATATTATCTAAGTGCAATAACATATGCTAGAAATGCCTACTAAACATTAGCATTAGATCAAACATGTGCATGAGTATTGCCATTTAGCAACCGCTTAGCAACCACCTAGCAATGCCGTAAACATTTTAGCAACTGCCAAGCAACCACTTAGCGACCGCCATACTTCCTGCCAACTGCTATTCCCAGTCCTAGCGCAGTCACGTTGGCTTTCTCAAGCCAACATCAAAGTTTATCAACGAACTTTATGTTCTAGATAAATTTTATTTAATACTTAAGGATAAAAAGATATCTTGAATAATAAATCATTTGTTCATATTATTACAATTTTATATTCATAAGGCAGCACGGTGGCTCAATGGTTAGCACTGGCGCCTCACAGCAATGTCGATGGTTTGAGTCCGGATTGGGTCAGTTGGCATTTCTGTGTGGAGTTTGCATGTTCTCCCCATGTTTGCGTGCATTTCCTCTGGGGGTCAATTTCCCCAAAGACCAAAGACAAGCGTTATAGCTGAATTGACCCTTTGCTACGCCACACCCAAAAACTGCCCCCCACCAATCGTGGTTTAGCAACTGTAGCTACGTGCAGGGGCTCTGTCAAGCTTTCAAGCGATGGAAACTAGCCAAAGCGTTGTGCATATGAATTTTGCAAATCTGGCACCAGGTATCCTTAAAATTTGGACGCGGTAGTGGAATTTTTTCCCTTTTTAAACCTAAAACCCAACAGGAGAAATGCCAGCGTGGATTAAGCTGGGTGGGGGCGCTAAAGGAGAGGAGTTAAGTTGGTTTTGTTTTCGAATTGTTTTTATTTACATTCAGTGACAGACCGACGGCACTAACTCACATACCCTAAACAGATCTAAACTGTGTTTTCTACAAAAATACAAAGCAGGTTATGTTTCCCAGTGGTCTTTTCCGTTTTTCACTCAATATTATGAACACTGCTCCGTTTAAGCCCTCGCCCATGCTAATAGCAATCATATTTCCATCTGTTTCAAGCTACGAATATTTAAAATTACAAATCAACAGAACAAAACCAAGTTCTGATCACAAACTGAGCACTTGTGATCAATATAGGCTACTTGTAGTAGGTAGCTGGTAGAGAAAATCTATCTGTTCACTTCTGCTGTTTATACTTTGATTTGCATTTCAATTTTTTTTTATTTCTTCCACTGAACTGCAAATTAGAATAGAAACAGGATAAAGATCACACAAACACACTGACAGTTATAGCTACTGCATTGTTATGGGTCAATGATGCTAATATTCAGCACAAATTCATAAATTTCCCTTTTCTGGTTGTTTTTTCTATGAATGAATTATGTTGAAGCACTGTCCATGCGTGTTTCCTCGCCGGTTAGTAACGGTAAATCTGGCTTTTTGGCTAAAAAAGAGAAATCACTGTTTAATTAGTTATTAGGTTAATTTTAAATTTCACCTCTCCTGCTGTGCATGAACTAAGCTGTTGACTAGTCAGCGTATGAGGTGGCTAGGCTAACCTAGCTTCACTTTTGATTAAATTATTTTCTAATCGGTTGCTATTAAGTTGTGAATATACCCCTGTAATGCATACTGCAGTACTTTTTTGTCTGGTTTTCTCAGATATCTCACCTGTTTGTCAAAAATTACTAATTATATCCCTGGCAATGTCTGACACTGGCGCATACACATTGTAATAGATGTGCCAGGCACGAAAGCTTGACAGGCGTAGCAACGATAACTAAGGAGGGCGGGGCTTAACGATATCCGCTTGTTAAGTGTGACGTCGCGCGAAGCGGCTTCCGGGTCCAAGCGCTCTATTCAGCTGAATGGGGAAACTCATGAAATGGTAATAATAAACGTTTACAAAGCAATTTATTGCTTTCGAAAATCACGATCGCAGTATTGACCTTATTCTCCGCAGACGAGTGGGCGCTGCCATTTGAATCTTTTTGGCACGAGACTTCCGGTCTCATTCACTTCCATTCATTTTTAGACAGTAAAAACTGCTCGTTTCGCTGTTTGATGTTGCAAACTGATATTTCCTTGTTATATTATTATACTTGGTCTGTATAGTCATGCAAACATTTGTTTGTAGTTTGACCGTTTTTTGCCGTTTATTTTTCCTTGTCATTTCTCCCATAGGCGACTGAAACGGAAGTTCTAAGACAATCGCGAAAACAGGCGCACTTCTGCATTTTAGAATAAGGTCAATATTTGTCCATGCCTAATATCTGATGGCCAGAAAGTGATTAATTTTTTTATAAATTGTAAAATGTTTTGGTATTTGTTATGCCGTAAGCCCAAAGATTGTTGTGTACACTATGACTTTATGTAAAATTAACTTTAATGTGTGATAGGAATTAAACGTGATCATAAACGAAGGATTTCTCCACTCAAATGAATGGCTTGGACCCGGAAACAGTATTACATACGTCACAAACACGTCACCACTTAACAAGCGGATTGGCTGTAGTGTATGTTTAAGTGACTAAGCCGAAGGAAAATTAATGAATGAATCCATAAATGTACATTTTTTTTAAATGCCCCAGTGGTCTTTGAAGAAGTATTTGTGATATATTTGAAGAGATATATTCGAAGACCTTAAGAGGGATAAAAAGACAAAAAGCAAGATATTTATATACTTTAATAGAGGATTTTGGTTTAATTTTTTTAAAACTTCAACTCCAGTGGAACTTATTTTCTTTATTTATCATTTATTTTATTTGTTCGTTTTTGTTATTGTTTTTATCTTGTATTATTATTATTAACATTAATGTGGACGAAAAGATTGTGAATGTTAATTGATTGTCATCTCAGTCGTTTGTGTCATTTAAAAGAAGTATTGTTAATAAAAGAGAGAGAGAGGTCACCAACCTCATCACTGTCCTCACCAGTGCCCGCCCCGAACTCGTGCACACGACCTGCTGATAAACAATTATGTTTATAGACTTTTTAGTTAATGCAAAAATAAATTAACTAACTACATTCCTTTTAAATAAAATAATAACGATTTCTTTATCATTTGATGTTGTGGCTTATTACGACCTTTTATTTTAATGTGATGATGTTGCCACATAAGTCTGTAATTTTGAGCAGGCAGAATGTAGACCCTAGACAGATGACGCGAAGGTCCTGAAAGAAACTGCGCATGTGACGGATGCTGTGCGCGGGAGCTGCTGTGAAGTAGTTGTACGTTCTTTATCATTTTACATTTTATTTGTTGAAGTGTTTTATTTCACCTTGTGATGTGTAATGTGATCAACCTATCTTAAAGTAAGTACATTTGTGATGTAATTGTGGAGAAATCTGCATTGAGTTGGCGTAACGTGAGGAACTGTCAGCTAGCTGTTATCACTGAAGTGAAGCTAAAAACATATCCGTTCTCTTACTATGGCGTTCAATAATATTAAAGAGTCTATCACACGAAATGTTCATATCTAGAGAATTGTACGTAAGTTGCTCAGCTGCTTGCAACAGTTTAGCTATAATCTTATAATAGAGCTCAGTTGCTCATCATAACGCTGTCCCCAAACCCTGAGTGGCTTACGTACACATTTTTGCAATCAAATTTTTAAAGCTCCAAGAACATTTGCGTGTTGTTTGTAATGTTGAATATCTTGACCGTGTGCGTATCTAGATGAAAGGATTGGTACGTGTTTTAAGCCTATTCCGCATAAGAGCATTACGATCTACAATGATGAGTTAATGTTGGTTAACTTCACACATCCACAACAATGTCTAAGTAACGTTATGATGAGATAACGTTACAATTATTAATTCGTTAAAGGGTAAAGTTGGTTTTGTACTTGCACATTCGGACTTTTTCCTTCATTCATTCATTTTTCTTTTTGGCTTAGTCCCTTTATTAATCTGAGGTCACCACAGCGGAATTAACCGGCAATTAATCCAACATATGAGCAATTCCAACGTTATGGATGTGACATTTGCAGTAAAACTCAAAACATAAATTCACATAGAAATGATATGTTAACATTATATTAAAACTTCTGTTTATATTTTCAGAATTATTGACCACAGAGTTACAGGACCAGAAAAATATTAATCTGTAAACATGTTTTGTACTTTATATGAGAAAAATAAACATGCAATATGGATGTGACAAAAAAAAGTCTGCAGGTTTACAGTAGACAACATAATTTGTAGAAATTCTGTAAATTAAACAGCACAACCCAAACAAAACAATGCTAATCAAAAGAATAAAGAGTTGCTCACTATAGAAGTATTTTACAGTACTTTAGAAATACGCAAGAATGCATCTGTTAATGTTGTACAATTTTTTCACCGTTACATCTATAACGGATAGGTGTGGTTATGGATGTGACACCTCTCCGTTATAGATGTCATGGATGTCAAATTGTCACTTGTGTGACTTTAGTAAATCAAATAGAATAGTTTGAAAACATTGACAGATGCATTCTTGCGTAAAAAACCCAGAAACTGTTTCTGTATTTTGGTGAAAACTTAATTTTTTTCATGGCAAGGTTGACATTTGCACGGAATTGCTCATATGTTTTACACAGCGGATGCCCTTGTAGCCGCAACCCATCACTGGGAAACACCCATATGCTCTCATTCACGCACATGCTCTACGGACATTTTAGCTTACCTAATTCACCAATACTGCATGTGTTTGGACTGTGGGTGAAACCGGAGCACCTGAAGGAAACCCACCCGAACACGAGGAGAACATGCAAACTCCACACAGAAATGCTAACTGACCCAGCCAAGGCTAGAACCAGCGACCTTCTTGCTGTAAGGTGACAGCGCTACACACTGCACCACCGTGCTGCACTTTTTCCTTAATATACTTGACAAAATCTAAATAGGTAAATCATATTAGAAGCCAGTGGCTTTCAAAGTACAACATTGATCACAGTCAGTTAAATAGTGCTAATGTTGTTTTGAAGTCACGCTTGCATGCTATTTCAGAGGAAATACTCAAAAGTAGCGTGGTAAACAATATAGATAGCGTGCCATAAGTTGTCACTGTTCAAAAAGAACGAATGTGCAAATAAAAAATCAACTTTACATCAATCCATTATTTTTGCAGCTCCAGCTTTATATTAGTTGGGAATATATTTCAAATTCATCTATGTGTATGAAGCAGGGTTTAGGCATGGGCCGGTATAAAATTATGTATATTAGTATGATAACCTTGGATAAAAATATCACTGTTTCAAGGTATTGGGATTACTGCTCTAAAATATATTCTTTGTAAATGTCTGGGTTAAAATCAAAAACTTTTTTACCCTTTGAACATAGTATATCTAACATTTTAAATATTGGAACAGTAAACATGTCAGGCCAAATAAATTGACTTCTGCGGTCTTTGTTTGTTTAAATTTAATTCAAAACAGCATCTTCTCTGCTGGAGATATTATTGTCCTAAAAAAATCACAAATAAAAAATTGTACACATACCTTAGGAACCATATTGCAAAATTTTTTTGGCTGTTTTAAAACCTTCACTTTTTCAAACCGCTGTATACCTTTAAAATATCGTCCCATACCTAGCAAGTTTTTCACTGGTAATCCTTGAATATGCTTTTGCTGGGGCTCGAACCAGTAACCGTCTTGCTGTGAGGCGTTTTTGCCACCCACTGTGCCACCGTGCTGCTTGTGGCAAATATACCATCAAAATTTGTCCTTGAAATACTATACTAAAGTACCACAGAATACTATAGCAAATAGTATCTGGTATATTGTAGTATAAAGTATGTACAGTATGTGTATGTGCATGTTTATATGTAATTTACCACAATTGTATCTGTAGTGTGCTTGAAAATGCTCAAATTTGACTTTGAAATGTGTAAGAAGCCTAACAGGATATAAATCATGAATTGTGTTTTGCTGCCTGACTTTGTAGAATAGAACTATTCTTATAATTAAAATCGATCATGTAGAGGTTGACTCTGGATGGTTCATCCTAAGATTATAACGACGTCATCATTTTGTCTCCCTCATGTGGTTTCAAACCTTCTGTTGAACACAGAAGATAATTTGCAAAATGCTGGTTGCAGGTACCCATTGACTTCCATAGTTGGAAAATAATGCAGTGCTTAAAGCATTCTTCAAAATATTATCTTTTGTGCTCGAACCGAAGAAAGAAACTCTCTATGAAGGCTGAGTAAATGATGACGGCATTCTTAATTTGAAGTGAACCATCTGTTTAACAGTCATTGTATACACATGGTTGACATTTTGTCTATAGGTTGTTGGTAAAACAAAATCTCTAAAGTGCAAGTTAAAGATGTATGATACTGAATATTTTTTGTGTTTTTTTTAGCACAATGGCATTTAACTTTGGACAAACAGGCACTGGAGGCTTCAATTTTGGAACCCCTAAAACTACCGCTGCAGCCACCACAGGTTTCGGTGTACCTCAGGGTTCCAGCACTCCAGCAGGAGGGGGCTTCTCTTTCGGGGCCAACCAACCCCAGACTCAAAACTTTGGAAACCCACCATCTCAGATAGCAGGACTTCTTGCACAGCCGACACAGAACAATGGAAGCACGCAAGGTGGATTCAGCTTTGGAGCCCAAGCTCAGAGTACCACTGCAGGTGGAGGCTTCTCTTTTGGGTAAGTTTTTGTCTGGGGCGATTTTTCTTTCTCTTAAAGCAAATAAAAGGCCAAAAAGACAATAAAGTGGCCGTTAACACAAATGTGTGTGTAATTGCACAAATGTGTGTAAAACCAACTGATTTAAAATAATAAGAATGTCATACGGGAGTCTCATTTCTGTTTTCTTCGTGTAAAATCCTGTCATTCTGCGTTGACCTTTCACTAGTTCTGAACTTATTTGAGTTAAAAAAAATGTAATGAACAGAAAAAAGGATATTTTGGGAAAAAGCGGGAAACCATGACCTTTAACCTCCATAGTATTTTTTTTCATATTATGGAATGTAATGTAATTATTGTTTATTTCTTTATTATTTTTTGTAAATGAAGCAATACAAATAGACAAAATGAGGAAAACAAAATACTATAAACGGGCAAATATACCCTTGTTAGTACATATATACAATATAGGGCTGTGTGAATAATCGAAATTGAATCGCAATTTGAAACGTTGCGCAGTTAATCGCAAGAGGCTGCAATATAAAATATAGATATTATTTTATTTCCTCCACCCATACATCTCTAATATATCTATAATATCCTAATATTAATTTTTTCTAGACAAACCTATAATATACATTTGTTCATCCATAGTTCTTTCTGGACACTCAATAGAATGTTAACTAGGGCTGCAACAACAAATCGATTAAATCAATAAAAATTGATTACTGAAAGCGTTGGCAACGAATTTCATTATTGAAACGGAGACTTTTGATAAAAAAAGTACACTGTAGCTCGGAGCGGAGAAAACACGGCACCTCTCCCTCTCTTGCGCACTGATACAGAGTTCTGCGCCTCAAGAAGACAGGGATGATGCGGAAGAATCACTACAGAATTCTACTTTTGTTACGTTTTGAAGTGAGAACCGTAAAGTCCCTGGTTCTAGTTTCTTTGTGTCTGGCGCTGAGCCAAAGAAAGACAGCAGGGTTAAGCAGGTTTTGTTTTCGGTAATCCTGATACATTCAGTGATAGATGGCATTACACAAAAAACTCTTACCCTAAAAAGATCTAAACTGTGTTTCCTACACAAAAGACAAAGCAGGTTATGCTTCACAGCTGTCTTTTTTATTTTTTCGCTTTTTTATTTTTTCAGGCACTGCTCCATTTAAGCAGTCGCAATATGCGCTGAGCCGGAGAGCTTGCGCTGAGGAAAACTCTCAGTAAAGGACCGTCGGAAAAGTGCTGCTTTTTTTTTTTTTTTTTTCTTTTCGAAAACAAAACCAACTTAACTCCGCTGAAAGACGATTCATATTATCAAAATTATGCAGCATTTTAACCGCCTAATACTTCATTTATGTTTTAAATATGTAAATACAGACAAGTACTTAGTAAAACAATACATTTAGAGTTTGTAAAACACACAAGAAAGTCTAACAATCCATTCAAGTATAATTTGCCGATGCGTTTTATTCATATCAGATACACATTACACATAGTGAAAGAAACTATAAAGTTGAATCTATGCTTCTCTAAGTTCACCAGCCACTTACTTGCATGTATTTTGGGAGTAACTTATGAATGTACCTGCTGAATCCTGTGTGTTCTCATTTTATGAATGAGGCAGCGGCCGCAAGTAAACATGGAGGCGTCCATCTCATGTTATAAATCATGATCACTTACACGTTTATGTGAATTGGAATATCAGGTAGTTGATGACATGAGCAAGTGTGTGAATGTTATCTTTTTTGCATCCTTCATTTTTCCATCTGTATTCATGTATAGCTGCACTGCAGAAAGCTGTTCTTTCTTAGTCATTTTGTCACGTTTCCAGTTCAAATATCTAAAAAAATCTTACATCAAGAAAAATGGCATGAGAAAACGAAGTGATGCTGTTTCAGATTATATGTCATTAAGATAATTTTTCATGCCCCATTAGCAAATAATTTTGCTTGTTTTAAGCAAACAATCACTTAATTTTGAGGTTAAGTGATTTCTTATGCTATTTCATGTGTCTAGTATGTATCTTCATTTAAAAACATTTAGATATTTGGATTGAAAACAGTTTATTATTATTATTATTATAACAGCTCAGGCATAAGCTTTTTGTAATAAAGGGTTGGAAATTGAGGCTTTTCTTGTTTTTCTTCGATTAATCGAAAAAAAATAGACAGATTAATCGATTATTAAAATAATCGTTAGCCCTAATGTTAACATGTTTTAATGTAGCATTTTTAGGGTTGTGTCGTCACAATTTATTTTAATATGACTTCACAAGTGACAGTGAAACAGCAAGGTTAAAAAGGACAATTCTGTAATGTTTCATGCTGTTTATGTCTTTGCATCTAGTGGCTCCCTTCCAAAACTCAGCACACCTGCAGCACCTCAACCTGCAACCACAGGTGTGAGTCTGGGGGCTTCAACCACTGGGACAGGCTTCTCTCTCGGGGGGCTCACCCCTCAGACAACTGCAGCCCAGCAGCCTATGGGAGGATTTAGCTTTGGGGCGCCCAAAGTTCAGGCTGCCTCAGTTGCCCCGGCACAGCCCACCCCTGTGCTCTCACTAGGAGTTCAACCTACCACAGGTAACACGACAGTGTCTTGACACAGAGTACGTTTACATGAACACCAATATTCCAGTTTTAATACCATTAAGACAATACTGTGATTAAGACTGCTTTCACTCATGTAGATCGATTGTTTCGTTTCAAAACAGGGATTCAAATTGTTAAAATGTTTATTTTTGTTCTTGGTGCAGTTCACTTTCACACGGCAAAGTTTCTAAACAGACCAAAATAGCTAAAACAAATCATGTGCGAGTAAACGCCCCTCACGTTGGTCAGAGTTTCACGGTTTATTTTTCAGCTCAGCTGTCATGCGTCCTTATTTTAGTTTGAGGTGATGAGCAATAAGATATTATGAGTGAGAAGCTTTCATTTTGAATGGTGACACGCACAGACATAGTCACCAAATATAAATCAGAGGTAGAATTGGCTAGAATTATGCATTATAGGCTTATCATTATAAAGAGAAATAACAGATAAACCAAGACTGCAGTTCAGTCAATTTCAGCTCTCGGTAAAAGCATACTTTTACTTTCGTATTCGGCATGAAACACACTTTTACTGGTAGGAATGACATCCCATCCTACTTCAATGACAGATGTCGTGAGTGCAGTATTACAACTCGAGATCGCATATTTTATACGAGCATGTGAATCTCTTTGCTTGCGCGCCGATTTTCCCGTGCACAAAACTACTTGCATGCTCCCTCAAATATATGCTGCTCAAGCGCAGATTTTCTTATGCGCTCTTAAATAAATGCTGCTGATGTGCGATTTAGTGCGTTTATGTAACGAATATGTCTACAACATTTATTAGTTTTTCAAGGAATATTTAAGAATGTCTCCAATAGACCCAGAGCAACATTAATGCGTCTTGAAGTAAAGTGAAACAGCCAAGATAAGGTCATTGTATGCAGAGCCAGACTTTTATCTATAAAGCATACTTATAGAAACTGTTCATCTCTGTTCATCTGAAAGCTACGCCGTGTTTGCTGGCCTCACGTATAGCGCAGTCCTGTCTTTCAATCAGGCAGCATGTCACCTTAAAGGGTTAAACAAATAACGCACAGCACTACTACGATGACAGAAAAGTTTGCGCTGTTATAATTCACTTACCTTTTAATACGTTTTGTTGCGATTATAACCTGCTATTAAAAACACAATGACTGAATGTTTTGAAGCTGTAATGTAGCCATGGCGGGATGACTTTTGGTGTGGCGCCCACCATGGAAGAATGAATTTAGCAGAAAAAATGTAAAGCCATATATGCCTATTACATATTAATGATACACTGTGATACAGCCTGTTTCTTTGTTTATTGGATCGTATTGCTTTCTCACAACATTCAATCTGCTCCAGAGTTTGATTTAATTGAGCCAAGACCTCCTCATTCAGGCAATCTCGGACCGATTGTTTGGTGCAGATTCGAGTGTGATTGCGGGATTCATATATAAAAAACTAAGTGCACCAGGTTTCGAAACCAAAGTCTCGGTGTGAGAGCACTTTAAAGGGGGTCGCACACCAGATGTGTCTCTCAGCGAAGAATTTTCGAATTTTAAGAATTCTAAACATTTTTACGACTTCCTCGTTTGAGTCGCAACATAAGAGTTCAGACGACAAAATTATATATACAACTTTTGTATTATACATAGAACTAATAGAACAACAAATCAAGCAAACAAACAAATGTCTAGAGCCAAAGAAGATAAATAACTTAATATAGTCACAACTAACTTTAACTACATGATATAAATAATGCAAAACAAAACCATAAGGTTACAGAATAAAAGAGATGGTCTTGACACGAGGACGTCCAAGTAGCCACTCTGTCCTCCAGAAGCTAGCTCAACAGTCTTATTTATATGCTTTAAACCAATCGGTGAGCAAACAGGCACACAATCAGGATCTGCCACATCCAAACTGGAATCCTGGGGTCATCACAACATAGAATTCTATCAGGGTATGCACACCGGCTCCGCAGGTCGGTGGCTGTCCGTTACAACTCAGGACAATTGTTCATATTTTTGCAGCACCACAGAGCATCATCTGAATAGTTTAATATTAAATAACATGCAAATGTGCGTGTGGTGTGCAAGACTTCCAACTGTCATGCGCTGCTCAGCATTGTGATACATCCGGTGTGCGATCCGCTTAAGAGTCTACCATGTGAACAGAGTTTTTTGGTAACCTTAATTCCACTAATGTTTAATCAAACTAAACAGAAATCAAATTAAGACATGTGGAGTGTTCCTATTGTATTAGCATTTTTAAAGTTCAGTAAAGACATCTAAACATCTTAAACTATTAGCATTTTGTAGTACTTTTGGCTAGATTTTGTGGCAGGAGGGTTGTCAGGCATCAAATGACAAACACATGAGAATCGCTTCAAGCATGAGCACATTTTTGGTGCGAGCAGGAACCTATGGCTATCTTAGAAACAGTATTGTTCCCTGAAATAAGAATGTACCAGCCACTAATCTGATGCTATAAGGTGACGCAGAAAGTAGCTTTGCGATTCACAAGATTCAATAAAAACACATGGCAGTTTTTTGTTTGTTTGTTTTTTGCCTGGACTTTACATGACTTCAGACAAGCTAACCTAATTGCTCTTTACCACACTGAAATGCACTGCTACTATCAGTGGTGTAATGTAACTAATTACAAAAACTCAAATTACTGTAATTGAAGTAGTTTTAAAAATGTGCACGTTTACTCTCACTTGAGTACATTTTTAGTGCAGAATCTGTACTTTTACTTCACTACTTTCCTTCAACCTGCTGTCACTATTTTTTAATTTTTATTGGAATTAGAAAAATCAGTCCTGTAATTCCTGTTAAATCAAATCACACATAGAAGGTAAATTGCATCATAATGAACTACTTCAAGACATGTGCACTTTACAATGCAGCAAACTGTTTGAAAGCATTAAAAGTGTCCAAGAAGATGTGCAAAATCTTTACACGCATTGACCCAGAGACTTTTAGATCAGGGATGCCCAAACACAGTCCTGGAGGGCCGATGTCCTACAGATTTTAGCTCCAACTTGTTTCAACACACCTGCAAGGATGTTTCTAGAAAGCCTAGTATGAGATTGATTAGCTAGCCCAGGTGCGTCTAATTGAGATTGGAACTAAACTTTGCAGGACACCGGCCCTCCAGGACCAAGTATGGGCACCCCTGGTTTAGATGCATGTCACCGATGAGAAGATGATTGATATTTACTGTACAATGACCGAAATGGCCTTAAACACCCAGCAGGCACAAGACGTCGACATGCCGTCAGATTGAAATTGTGCCCTAACGTCGTGGAAACGTTGCATTTTGTTTGGGAATGAATATCAGGTTTACATCAGAGCTCAACGTCAGTGTCCAACCTAAAACCAACCAAATAATAACGTCAAATAATGTTACAGCTTGACGTTGTGTCGACGTTACTACTATGACATCTATCAGACGTTGAATTTTGGTTTCTTGCCATAACTGATGAATAAATTTCAGTATTTGACATTAATAGGATGTTGGTTTAAGATGTTGGCTCGGCATTGGATTTTGGTCACTTTCTAACAACCTAAAATCAACCAAATATCAACGTCATTTGATGTCATTATTGGACATCCAAATAACGTTGTCCTTATGACGCTGGCTAGACATTGAATTTTGGTCACCTGACATCACAACCTAAATCTAACCTAATATTAACATCTTATGACATTGTGTTACTAATGGGCAATGACTAAATGCACTACAGAATGTTACATTTACACACACATCCACAAATGACATGTAAATGCATCAACTTTTAACAGCATAATACTCACTACTCTTGAGTACTTTTAAAAGGGCTACTTTTTACTCCTACTTTTAGTATAATTTACAACAGGTACTTTTACTCTACTCACACTACATTTTTAGCCAAGTAATGGTACTTTTACTTAAATATGCTTTTTCAGTACTCTTTCCACCACTGGGTACTATATAATATAAAATTGTGCTTTTTTTTTCTTGAATATTTATTCCGGTATTCATTTGCTTTTGATTTATAGGTCTGTCTCTTGGTGCTCCTACTGCTGCCTCCATTGCTTCCACAACTGCTATTAATTTTGGAATTAAAACTTCAGGCATGTACAATTGTTTCTATTGCAATTATTATAATTAATAAAATTTAAAAAAATTTTTAAATGGTTGTATAACATGTTTTTTTTTCTTGTTTAGCTACTCCAGCCCCAGCCAGCACTGCGCTATCTAGTCAATCCTCGACAGCTCCAGTGTCCTCTCTGTTTGCTAATCCTATAGCCTCAACTCCAGTCACAGGATTCACATGTGAGTTCCTATTCCAGCTCTTGTCATAAAGAAAATTATTGTTCAGTCATTTTCCCAATCAAACCTGCATGTAAACTGCATAGTTATACACATAGATCACACATGTGATTGTGTACATATCAGGCAGTTATTACTTGAGGATTACTTGATTACTCATGAAATATGGTCTGATCTTTTTACACATCACATTTATAAAGCACTTACCAAATTGCTTACTGACAGTGCAGGTGGGAAAAAGTGAAACTGACTTCTCTAAAAGTTAACTGTAGGACTGCAGGCGCCCTCTAGTGTCTTGCTTAACTTATTTTGGCAGATCCAAAAGAGAACTGTGCTATCAGGAAATAATGATCAACTGCAATAGATTTGTGTCACAGGATGGTCAAATGTAGGACAAAGGCCTTATTAGGACCTAAAGAAAAGATTTGTTGGCGGGTTTAAAGCTAAAAGCTGATATAAACGATCCTCTCTCATGATTCTGTATAATCAAAACATGGTTATTAACAAGCATAAGGTTAATAATGATTACAATGTTAATAGAACTAAGGGCTGCTTATGGGAAAAATCATAATCACGATTATTTTGGTCATAATTGTAATCACGATTATTCAAAACGATTATCAGTTGAAGTCAAAATTCTTCATCCTCCTGTGAATTTATTTTTATATATAAATATTTCCCAAATGATGTTTAACAGAGGGGTTTTTACAGGATTTCCTATGAATTTTTCTTCTTCTGGAGTAGGGTTGTAACAATATACCGGTATGACGGTTTACCACGATTTGAACGTGCACGATTATCATACCATGAACAATTGCATATCAACGGTTTTAACCCTTAAAGACCGAGACAGCCGCCCGTGGCAAAAAATAAGTATTGCTCTTAAATGTTTAATAACTTTTGATCCACTGATCCGATTCATACAATTCAAAGATTGGCATAAAGAAGAGAATCTCAGCTTTCCAGTGCTGTATCACATAACATTCGCGGACTTTCAGAGGCTCCGGAATCAGTGCGGTTACGTCATCAACATTTGACAACGCTGATTTGACAAAGAAACGCTCGTCACTGTGTCTCCGGACAAACCAGACATGATACATTGATGCATTATCCCTCCTCCATGCCCAGATTGGTTCAAACTCGCTATATCACAACCAATAAGCATAGGTTTCGCTTTTGTTTGTGGACCAAAAACGAGCTTTTTGAACAACACGGAATGAAAGAAAGGCATACATTTTTGCGCGGCTAAATAAAACGCAAAAAAAAAAAGTTTTGCATGAAATAATTCTCATACTAAGTACTTTTGCATGCACAGCAGCACAGAAACATGACAAAACAGTGACACAGCAAAGACGAAGTGCTGCTCTTGCTGTTTTCAAAAGACGCAAATGAAGATGCAGCTGTTTGTCTGCATTGCAGACAACCAAATCCATATCCACAGACAACCATATCCATGCTGGCACATAAAACCTAAGGATGTTCCATATTGAATCTAGTTTCGTTATGTAACTATTTATAGTATAGTAAACATTTATATCTATTTTTTACTGAGGATTTGCACCATGTTTATTTGGACTTTATTTGGACTTTGACACATTATTTATTGTTTTCTTATTTTTTTATTTGTTCATTGCAAGTGGTGTTTATAGTAACTAAAAATATATTATTTGGAAAAAGTCAAATTTGCTTCACTGTTCTATTATTTTGTAACATTTGTAACATACCGTATACCGCGAAACCGTCAAACCGTGGTATTGTTTTAGACGATTATCATACCGTGAAAAATTCATACCGTTACAACCCTATTCTGGAGAAAGGCTTATTTGTTTTATTTCAGCTAGAATAAAAGCAGGTTTGAATATTTTGAAACCTATAATAGCTCGATATTATTAGCCCCTTTAAGCAATATATATGTTTGATTGTCTGCAGAAGAAACTACTGTTATACAATGACTTATCTATTTACCCTAATTAAGCCTTTGAATGTCACTGAATACTAGTATCTTGAAGAATATCTATAAATATGTGTAAAATATAATGTGCTGTCATCATAGCAAAGATAAAAGTAATCAGTTTTTAGAAATGAGTTATTAAATCTGTTGTTTAAACTGTGCTTTAAGCATCTTCACTGTATTTTTGATTTTATTATTGATTAATAATAAAAACAGTCGGCAGCAGCAGGAATATCGCACACTGTCTTTTTAAGAATAGTGCGGCTCATGGGTTTCTCTTTCATGTGTCTTTTGATTCTCAACTTGTTAGTTTATTACACACATGGGGGTTAATATAAATAATCAATAAACACCACGCTCTGACACAAATGTGCATGTATTTGACCATTAAAGCGCTCACATTAAGCTCGCGTTAGATGTGTGTGTGCTCTGCTGTCCGAGGCTAAGCGCGGCGCGGCGAGCGCGCAAACAAACACACATGCTACCTGTCCGAGGCCAGACACAGCGCGCACACACACAACAGCACGTGCTCTTTTGTAGTTTTAAAATTATGAATGATGCGCATCCCGTGCTGCAAAAGTTACATTAGAGCACATGCTTTTAGTCATTATCACGTGGAACTTAGCTTTGCAGAGGCAAAGAGTTTTCACACGTGTACAACTGTAAAGGGGGCGGTACGTGATGGAATAATCGTTTATCTCGATTAATGGTTTTTCATAATCGTTAAAAGCCAAAATCAAAATCGGATTTTCGATTAATTGCACATCCCTAATAGAACTTTCCTACGGTGGTCTGATTCAGCTATGCAAGTTATTGATGGGCTGAATGATATGACCTAATATTCAAATATATATTAATTGAAGACTTTACAATGATTATTTAACAATTATTGTTTTTATTTTACAATTCTCTATTTTTTGCATAATTGTTCATTAATGGTTTAAAAAAATATGTATTAAAAGAATAATTGTTTTACAAATGAAAAAGCATATTTCTTATTGTGAAATTAAAAACACTTGACAGAAACAAGTTATGGTTATTTGTAGAGTATTTTAAACAACTGAAATATACATTTAGTTTGCGTTTAAAATGGTCACAGTAGAACATAATGTGTATCTCTTAAATTAATTAGTGCTGGGCAAACAGTAGACACATGTTTTTGACAATATATCTGTGTATGTATATGAGATGGACACGCATGCATAATACTAATCAAAAAAATTGTTACAAATTTACATATAATTGGTATCACATATTCATGTTTTCTCAAATATATGCACACGTGTGTATTTAAATGGACATAATAAATATACATAGCACACACTCATACACTAACCGGCCACTTTGTTAGGTACACCTGTCCAACTGCTTGTTAACTCAAATTTCTAATCAGCCAATCACATGGCAGCAACTCAATGCATTTAGGCATGTAGACATGGTCAAGACATGGTCTGCTGCAGTTCAAACTGATCATCATAATGGGAAAGAAAGGGGATTTAATTAACTTTGAATGTAGCATGCTTGTTAGTACCAGACATGCTGGTCTGAGTATTTCAGAAACTGCTGATCTACTGGGATTTTCACGCACAACTATCTCTAAGGTTGAATAGTCTGAAAAAGAGAAAATATCTAGTGAGCAGTTCTGGGGGCGCAAATGCCTTGTTGATGCCAGAGGTCAGAGGAGAATTGCCATACTGGTTCAAGCTGATAGAAAGGCAACAGTAACTCAAATAACCACTCGTTACAACCGAGGTATGCATGAGAGGATCTCTGATCACACAACACGTCGAACCTGCAACAAACTGCATTTCATTGCCTTGTACTTCTACTTGTTTAATGACAATAAAGTTGAATCTAATCTAAAGAAAAAACCTTGAGGCAGATGGGCTACAGCAGCAGAAGATCACACTGGGTGCCACTACTGTCAGTTAAAAACAGGAATTTGCACAGGCTCACCAAAATTGGACAATAGAATAGTGGAAAAAGTTGCCTGGTCAGAGTCTCGATTTCTGCTGCGACATTCGGATGGTAGGGTCAGAATTTTGTGTCAGCAACATGAAAGCATGGATCCATCCTGCCTTGCATCAACGGTTCAAGCTGATGGTGGTAGTGTAACGGTATGGAAATGTTGTTTCGACACACTTTGGACCCATTAGTACCAATTGAGCCATCGTGTCAACACCACAGCCTACCCTGAGTATTGTTGCTGACCATCCCTTTATGACCACAGTGTACCATCTTCTGATGGCTACTTCCAGCAGCATGCATTTCCTCACACACCATGTCAAAGCACGAATCATCTCAGACTGGTTTCTTGAACAAGACAATAAGTTCACTGTACTGAAATGCCCTCCACAGTCACCTGATTTCAATCCAATAGAGCAGCTTTGGGATGTGGTGGAACGGGAGATTAGCATCATGGATGTGCAGCCGACAAATCTGCAGCAACTGCGTGATGCTATCATGTCAATATGGACCACAATCTCTGACTTTGTTGAATCTATGCATGAAGGATTGAGGCAGTTCTAAAGGCAAAACGGCATCCAACCGAGCACTTGTAAGGTGTACTTAATAAAGTGGCTGTTGAGTGTATAACATGTCTGTGTTTTATCTGCCATTTATCTGAGGTGCATAAGACTCTCTTGCCTTCTTTCTCTTTGCATGTATACACTGACATGAAGACAAATTGTCGCTCACTGTGCTGTCAGTGAAGTTACCTTGTTCAATTTAATTCAAGCCTGCTTATGTAGCGCTTTTCACAATAATTTAAAAATGAAAGCAGGATAGGATGGACCCTATATCTTTCATACATACACAAAGTTGAACTGCACAGTAACACAATATGTACTTTTAGAAGAAATCATACCTGAGTATATGCGTTTTTTAAAAAGTTATCTGATCATTATAATAAGTATATAATTTTAAATATTGATCAAGTGTTTGTACTGTCCTCAAAGTCACTTGCAAAAGTGTGTTTCAATGGGAAAGTTTTAATGTTATTAACGAACCAAGATAACTGATGTAATTTCCCTATGTCGGTTATTTAGGGTTTTTCATAGTGTTAATAATTTCCCCTTAATACTTCTAGATTTCAGTTTTGATTTTGAATAATGGTTTAGCCCTAGGCTCGAGTTTCTCATTGTTCAGGTTTTGTGAGTGTTGGGGTATTTCTTCAGTATTCCACACACCTCTCCACTGTTTTGTAAGCATTCAGCTTCCGATTGTTATGACTGCTGTGACGGGAGAGAAAGATTAGCCAGTGTACACCATGTCTTGTTCCCAAGAGCATTTACAAAAACAATTAGTGGATGTTTTGATATAATACACACTAAAGGCATGGAGTTTAGATGTTTTACTTAATTTATTCACATTATAGTGTGGTTAATCTTAACTACTTTATGAATGAAAATTACATTCTGTATAATTAATTATGTAGGAGGCCTATAACTTGATGATCAGACCACATTTTAGCAGTCTTAATTAATGGAAAAAAAATACTAGATATTTTCAGTAAGTTTTTATTTTCACAAACTGATTCTTTTCGCTACATTTTAGTACGCTATATATCATACTTTGACTTGTGTGAGAAGTCACTTTGGACAAAAAGATTGTTTTAAAAGTTCGCTTCAGCAATTCATCATGTTTGCATGGTGACTCTGAGCATTGTTGTAACAACTAGCTCAGACTAAGCAAAACAAGATAAAGCTGCTTTTGCAATATCTTGAAGACTGAAAAAGCTTGTTCTTACACACAAATGAATGACTCAGTCATGAAATATTTGAATCCACATTAAAAAGTCTTTCTAAATATATCCATTATTCTCAAAGGTGCAATAGGAGATCTTGGAAAATGCTAACGTTAACCAGATTGCACTGATGGTTGCCAAATCGCTTTCCAAAGAACACATCCTAGACAACATCACTACAATGTTCATGTTACATTCATCAGAGAGAAAACATTATGGTGCAGTTTTAACTTAACTTTAAACCTAAAACCAGAAGTCCACTGTCTGAACCGCATCTCTAAATGTGCTGATGACGTAATTCTTTCTGCGCGAATGGTGTGCTCAGTGGTATACAATTACATATTTTGACAGGCAGGTATGACAGCCTATCGTAATGTTCGGACCTAACATTTTGATTGGACAAGCTTTTCTTTAAATAAATTTATATTATAATCAATTATAGGACTTGACATTAACATCCGCCAACCTGCCAAATGTGGGTAGATTTCAGCTGTGGCGGATTAGATCGCCACTCCCGCTAGCGACTTTAACTGGTTGAACATGATTTTTAAATTGCTAGTGCTGGCTCGTCTCTAAATTTAGAATTTTCATTTATAATTTGTCAATATGCATGCAGATGTGATCTTAAATCGAGAAGCAGCATGACTTAATTGTTCGTGCATGCAAAAGAAAGCAAGTCAATATGAGAATATTCAGAATGAGATATTCAGGCGCACAGTTAGACACAGGAGATCCTTACTCACTAATGAGGGCTTTAGTGTTGGTCGCACAGTTGATGTGATGCGCGAGTGCTTAAAAGCTCCCGTGTCCCGTTTCCTTGCATGAAGCAACCATGCCAAAAAACAAAACTGGTGCGATCGGTTCTCTTTGAAATAGACTGGGTAAAAAGGCAATGCTCGTGCACCCACAGTCCTGCTGCTTTCTGAGATTTTTTTGTAAGCAGCAGCATTTTTTTTAATAACCATTATTTGAACAGATTATTAATAGGCCTATCACTAGCCTGTGTGTGTGGTCATACTTTTATTATCGCACATGGATGTTTTCTTTTCCTTACTTTTTTATTAAATGGTTTAATTATCATCCTACAATAAAATTGCTTTAAAGGGGTGGTCCACAACTATATTAAATTTTAAACTTTAGTTGATGTGTAATGTAGCTGTGCAAACATAAACAACATTTCTAAATGTATTTTGCTCAAAGTTCAATGTAAAGGGAGACGTTGGCTTTTACAGAGTTAGCTTAACAAAGCCTACAGCGAACGAAGTTTGAGGACTAAAAAAAAAGCATCCGGGTTAATGAAGTCATAAACCCTTCAGGTTACACACAAACACCCCGTCCAGCGAAGAGAAATCCAAATGTTTTCCGACTGCAATGGTAAATGGCCAATTTTACAATCTGACAGATTTATTAGCTGATAACTTTTGTCTGAAATGTTGTAAAACAGTTTTATGCCTGGATTTTATAAATAGCCTTGCATCTACTAACACGGACTGTATTTGAAGTCTTTGGAAGTGATTAGCGTTTTTCTCCTGTAGAAAAAAAATCTCATAAAAATAACGCTAAGCGGCTCAATGTATTACATCAGTGTTCTAAAAGACTAAACACTTTATTGATATAATATTCAACCAAGCACATGTGGTCAGAACACAAACGAGTCCTAGGTGATGAAGGTAAAAGTGTTTCTCCCGAAGAAAAGCCCGTCTAAACAAAATGCTAGCAGGCATCTGTAGCTCCGCTCATGCTCCAACTCTTTTCCCTTGTTGGGTATCCCCCGGTCAGTGCGATAATGCGTGAACAAAGTAGCGATGCTTGGCCATGCGGCGCCTACTTGCAGCTACTTTTGCGCTCTTCAGAAACCTATGGGTGATGTCACGGATACTATGTCCATATTTTTTAGTCTATGGTTGAAACAGACGTTTCTTGGTGATGTGATCTGCAACGTACTGAATATTGTTAGCTGACCAATCAGAGCCTCTTGAGGGCGGGTCTTCAGAGGAACTATGAAATATGAAAGTCTTTTTCATGTTAGCTAAGAAGCTGTATAATCAAAGTAGGATATATATATATATACATTTATATACAATATTAAAATATAAAAATACACTCTGGACCACCCCTTTAATAGAAGATTGACTCTCCATATACTTAACTAGTGATCTGAGACCTTCAGCCAGGACCGATTACTGTGTATAGTTTGATAAATTCGTTTTTTTTTTTTTTAAACGTCAGTTGTTTTTTAAAGAACATTTTTGTTGAATAATAAGTGCATTGCTATATTTAGCTTGTTTTTACACATTATTTAAAATTTGTGGCAAGGAAATAATTAGTTTGGTGTGGCCAGAGAGAAGTGTTGAGCCCTAAAACGTCATGTAAAATGCAACACTATGAAACCCTAACACATTTGCTCATCCTCATTGAGCAAGGTCACAACACTCAAAAAATGAGGAGGCATGTGGACATAATAAATAATATAAATCAAGTAATTTTAGGATGCCAAAATTAAATTTATGCATAGAAAAACTATTTTCCCAACAACAAAATTGTGGCTAGTAAAAATGCCAAATAGCTAGTAACGTACAGCAGTTTAGTTTAGTACGCTGGTCAGATAATAAAATTGTGAATTGTTTAGTTGTGGGTGGGCCGCAGGTAGATAATATAAACATGTTTTAAGCATTTTTTATCTGACAGACTGGCACAAATATGCGGATTATATGTGGCCAGACTTCCAAAGACAGATGCTGGGGTTAGTATTATTTATCATAGATGCATAATTAATGCTAATGTCACTAAAACCAGATGATATAAAACCATGCTTAAATGCTCTTGAACCCCTTTTTCAGTTCAAGTCTACATCAGAATTGTTTGTAAAAATTATACATAATGGACATGGAGATGAAGTTAGACAAAATTAATACAATTATCAAAATTTCCTCATAACTAAAGTTATTTGGTGCTTATGTTGTGTGCATTGATGCTCAACACAATCTGTGAATCTCAAAAGAAGTCAAGGTTCTAATGAACCTTTAAAACAGGCATCACTAAACTTGTTTCTGGAGGTCTGGTGTCCTGCAGATTTGAGCTCCAACCCTAATCAAACACACCTGAACAAGCTAATCAAGGTCCTACTAGGTATACTTGAAACATCCAGGCAGTAGTGTTGAGGCAAGTTGGAGCTAAACCCTGCAGGACACCGGCCCTCCAGAAGCAAGATTGGTGACCCCAGCTTTAAAACAAAGAATTAGAATAAGCTAATTATTGTGATGATCGCTATATCAGCGAAAACTGTAGGTGCGGCTGGCATTTGGGAATTTGTATAAATTCACAATACTAATGTGAATACATTTGGACCACTTGATTTAATGATTGCTATTAGGATGTGAAGAAACTTTCAACCAGCGTTACTCAGTTTGATCTGAAGACAATCGCCTATTGCACCTTTAGTAATTGTAATAGTAATTGTAATAATTCTTTCAATGATGACAAAAGATGTGGCAGTGCTGCTATCATGTCAGATGACTGTTTAGAAAATGGCATGAGATCACATGAGCTGTTCTGTTTCTTTCAGTGGGCTCCTCGACGGCATCAGTGGCCCCTGTCATGACCTCAGGATCCAGTGCTCCAGCAAGCCTGTCACTGAAACCTCTAGGAGCTGTTCCTGCTATAACCACAGGTACCCACACTTATTTTCATACACCGATTTATTTTTTTCAGTGGGTTTACATACATCAAAGGTAAAAAAAAATAGTTAATGATATACATTGTAGCATTTTTATCACATTAAACTAGGGTTGTTCTGATTATAGAATTGAAAATACTCGCTTATACTGCAAACATTCTGGTATCGGTGAATATTTGAAACCATACAGTGATCCATCTGTTTTAAATGAGACATATGCCTGCTAGCTTTGCTTAACACTGCAAACCTGGAGTCAGTTCTTGCTCAGAATGCAAACAAAGGAATTTGTGCTTTGTTGCCACAACAACCACTGTTAGAGCAGAGAAGAAGAGAGCAACAGACTATTTTATTTTTATAGATTTCTGAATTTTAAGCTTCAAAGAAATTATTTTTCTATATTTTTCACATTTATTTTTTATATTTTAGTTTTTTTTTTTTCATTTTATAAAGTTACACTGTAAAACTTTTCAGTTTATGTTTGATTTGTAGCTGAACTTGTTTCAGTAAAGTACAGTGAATAATAACACTGCTGAATGTCTGATAATTAAAATGTCAGATGATGAAAATACACTAGTTCACTGTATGTATTTGTTCATGTTTTGTTAAGTTCACCATAAATTCATTCTGGCATTTATACAGGGCTAGTAGTATAGACAACTGTTATTAGTTTAGTAATCTGTATCGCCGATGCCCTGAGCTCAAGTATTGGGCTATCGCTATCGGGAAGAAACGTCCCTATATTAAACCTTTCATTCAAGCATCAGGGCCGTTTTTTTAAATAAATTTAGTCTGGATCGAATTGGTCCCGATTTGGAAAACCCATGTTTTTCTATCCAGAATTCACTGATCTGTCTTACTTTTATGACAGTTTTAAAGAAACATTAGGTTGGATCACTGTGATCCAAATACCAGATTTTAGGATTACCAAATCCTGTTTACCAGAGCCTTAAATGGAACCACCAGTGTAGCCTAACGGCTTAGCAAAAACAACAGGTAAAATACTACCACAAACAGCCATGGTTTGGTTTAATGCTAGAAAACAAAAACACTGCAATGAACCAACATTAAGGGTGTCACGATCCTCCAAATCCTCGATTCGATTACATTTTCGATTCTGAAGGCACGATTCGATTCGATTTTTCGATTATGATTGATTAATTAATTAATGACCAATTAATTATTTGTAGTCTACCGTTTAAACTACCTGACCTGCGTGGTCTTTGTTTTACCCATAAACAAATCATACAGTAAATGAATAAAGGTAAGTTACACACATAATTACCACCTGTCAATCACTTTTTCTGCGGGACTCGTGAATAGGCAGTGATCTGTGTCGTTATAATGGCGTCGGTAAAAAAAGACGCACAACCAATCAATCTGAGGTGTTCGCTAAAATGACTAAGTACAAGTGAGTGAAAGATTGAAGCAGTCTACTGATCCTCTGACTGCCTGAACCCGCTGTCTCGAACGGCTGTGTGTGTGCGTCTGTGTCTGTGTGTGTGTGTCAGAGGTAGAGAGGAAGGAGGGCTATTTAGAAGTGCTACACGCCACTGTGTATGTCAAATCGTTGTCGTTCTAAAATGCCATTTAAAAACAAAGACAGTGTAAACAGGGCCTGAGTGTGTACTTTTCGTGAGCGGATTTGCAACGGGGGTGGGCGGAGGATCGCGATGCCGGTGTTGTCTATCGGACGAACCCTAATACGTACATAACAGAGCTTGCAAAACTGTGTTTTTTTGTCGACAACACGAACGTTGTCAACATAACTCACTGGAAATCCAAAATGCTTACACACCGGCGACTTCATTGAAAGAGGAGAGGATTTAAGCTCCTTCAACGGGTCTCCTGCTTCTGCAGTTTAACAAGCACTTCAACAAGTCTGTTTTTTCCCGCTTGGCAAGCCAAGCTGATGTGACATGGGGGCGTGGCAGCATCGACGATTCTACTTTTTGATTCGATAATCGAAATTGAGCATAAATTCGATCGATTTCGATTAAAAATCGAAATCGTGACACCCCTAACAAACATTTCACATTTTTAGTTCGTCATAATACTATACTGCTTTGATATAGTAAACAACAACAACAAAACAATATCTCATTAGTCATGCTTCATATAGGCTTCAAATATGAAGGAAGTTATGGATCATCAGAAAACATGAAGTTTGTCATCATTCACTTAAAAAACAAAACTTAAATAATTTATTAGGTTAAAAAAATCCCTGTATCCACCCTTCTGATGGCATGAGGATAATCCTGTTTTTTGGATCAAATAGATCCCAATCTAAGTTCAGAGTTGTGAATAACCCAGGTTTGATCCAAGACAAATGTAAGGTTGGATTACATTGTCTGATCTTAATTCAAAATCCCTCTGTTACTTTTGAAAAACCCATTTCCAAGATTTGATCCAATCCCTGATCCAAAATCCCACTTGATTACTTTTGGAAAAACTAGGCCCTGGTCTCTCAAAATCCCTGCTTCCTTCCACACGGGGATGCAAATGTTAATGGTGGCAGTGATTTTTACTAAATCTCTTTGAACTCGAGTCCTCGTTATTTAAAGTGTACACAACGTGGACTTGCTTTCGCATCACAGAAAACAGCGTCCTCTTGACATTTCAACAACACAGAGCAAACTCTTTCAGGCCCTCATCTACAAACACAGTGTTCAAGGGCAAGTCAAAGAGGGTATTTGTTGTTCATGTACAGCCACTGAATGACAGTATACGCTGGCATTGTGCAGATGTTTTACAAACTTGCATATGTTTGTATAGGAAGAGAGAGTGGAATTTTTGACGACTAGTTTTCAGTCTGTGCAGAAAAATCGTTCTTTTGGCAGACAGTAACTTCATCTTGGCATACTTTTATATTCACACAAATATTTTTAAATTATTTTAAAAAGCAATTTTTGAAAGAAAAAAACTTAATTGTGCACTTTAAAAGCGGTCTCATTATAGTAATCTTCCTGTTATCGATGTTGCGTGTCTCTTTTAGCTGCTGCAAGCACAGGAGCTACTACTGGCTTTTCATTGGGGCTGAAGACTGCAGCTTCTACTGCTCTGGCCTCCACCACCGCCACCTCAACTACTGTTGTCACAGCCAGGTACAAAGCTTTCTGTGTTTGAAATATTGATTCATGTTTGTGATTTTTCTTCATGTAAAGTTTAAGTAAAAATAAAACCGTTTTTCTCAGCACTGCTCCAGTGATGTCATATGCTCAGCTTGAGGCTTTGATCAATAAGTGGAGCTCAGAATTGGAAGACCAAGAAAGACATTTTCTACAGCAGGCTACACAGGTCAATGCCTGGGACCGTATGTTGGTGGAGAACGGAGAGAAGGTAAAGCAATGCACTAATGAAAGGCACGGTGTTTTCATCTGGGCATAAAAAAAGAAAGATCAGTGGACAATCTGACCAATAAAGAAACCAGGGGCTGTTATGGGACATTAACACCAGACGCGACTTGCATGCTATTTGCATGTGTGAACATTGAGTCAAATTCACTTCATTCACATGTAAAATTCTTTTTTCAATAGACGCGGATTCACGTCATGGTTGCAGTGTCTGTCTGCTTGGTGACTAACGCCTGATTCACACGAGGCGTCAATGCTTGACGGAGGAAGGGTGTGTCTGAAGTTGGTGCTAATGCGATCATCATAGCATCATCAGCCAATAAAATTAGATTGTAATTGTCTACTGTTTGAGCGGGGGTATTTGCAATAAGAGATTTCATTGGCTGACTCTTCCATTGATGCTTGAAAAGTTGGGAAAGTTGTGGAATGCTGCTGGCGCACCACCAACAAATTCACAATTCAGTTCGGCAACACTTGATGTCACTTATTCAAAGTGAATGGGAAGTGTTGATGCTGACGCCCCATGTGAATCAGGCGTAATCATGTCTTTGCATTGACTTTACATATAAATCACTCCCAATTGATGCTTCATTTGTGTCTGGTGTGAACGCACCACTACAACTTAGCATGTGGTAAACCTACTACTTTATTAATTTGTATAGCACTTTTTTAAAAGTTATTCTTATTTATAGACTTTTTTCTTTGAACACAAAATTACCCATTATGCATTGCGTGTTTGTGTATTTATATTAGATACACGTGGTGAAATAACTATAAAGTTCAATCTTTTCTTCTAGCTGGCCATCCACTTGCTTGCATGCATTTTGGGAGTAAGTGATGTATTTACATGCTGAATCCTGCGTGTTTTGCTTTTATAAATGAGGCAAGCACGCGGCAAAAAAAACTTTTTTTTTCTTAGTAATTTTGTCTCGTTTCAAAAGAGTCCAAATATGTAAAAAATCTTAAATCAAGACTAGACAAGAAAAATGGCATGAGAAATTTTAATGATGCTTAAAACTTCTGTTTGAGATTATATCTCATTAAGATTATTTTTCTTACCCCATTGGCAAATAATTTAGCTTGTTTTAAGCAAACAGTCACTTAATGTTAGGGTATTTTTTTCAGAAAACAAAACAACATAATTTCTCTTGCTATTTAATCTGTCTTGTATGTATCTTGTTTAAGATTTTTTTAGATATTTGAATTGAAAACAGGACAAAACCACTAAGTTTTTATATTTTATTATTATTATTGTTATTATTATAACAGCCTAGGCATGTTCAAGGACAACATGATTGTGCACTTTCTAAAGATTAGTTCTGTTTTTGAATAAAGGGTTGGAAATGAATGCTTTTGTTTTTTTTAATCTGATTTATCGATTAATCGAAAATAATAATAATAATCGACAGATTAATCGATTATTTAAAAAAATCATTAGTTGCAATCCTACTAATATTGTTCTTGTCTGTGTGTTTGCATTAAAGAGCTGCGGAGTACATTATAACAGCTGATGGGTCATGAACACTGACGCTATATTTCAGCACCTGATCTAATGGCAAACACTAAATGGGGAGAGCATTTTTCTCTTGCCCTTGAATCGCATCTGTCAGAAGTATAACGGCTTTAACACGTCTTTCTTTCAAAATTAAAGTTTTGCATCACAAAACACTCCGTGAGCTAATGAAAACACCCAGTATTGACACCCAGTTGGGAAATGCTGCTCTGACTGATGTCAATTCTTAACAAAAGTTGTGAGCACTCCACCGGAAGGCGCTGGTCAATATGGCGCCCTCCATGCAGAAACAAAGAAAAAGGTCTATAATGAAACATTTGTGGAAGCATTTGATGTCATGGATACTAAGAATGTGTTTTGACTTTAGATTCAGTTTAATGCATGCATTTCTAATGTGAGGTGTTTTCTTTGGAATATGCAGAATGGTTTAAAGATGCTAATAGTTAGCTTATCATAAAGTAAGTCATGCTGCAAAAGGTTTCCAGTAATATCAATTTCCTTTCTTTTCCTCCCTTCTACAGATAACCGCTTTACATAAAGACATGGAGAAAGTGAAACTGGACCAACGAAGGTAATGTTTTAATTAGCTTAAAGGGATTGCTCACCTAAAAATAAAAATAAAACTTCTGTAATTTACTCACCATTTACTACTTTTAAACTTTTGAGTTTCTTCTGTTAAACAAAAGAAGAAATTTGGAAAAAAGTTTGAAAGATGTAACCATTGATTTCCATAGCAGGAGAAAACTAATACAATGGAAGTAAATGGTTACAGGTTTTTAGCTTTCTTTAAAATATATTTTTTGGTGTTTAACAGAAGAAAGCATCTGAGTGAGTAAATGGTAAGTTTACATTTTTAGGAGAACTATCCTCTTAATGCACATAAAGAAACTAGCAAAACCAGTTGAATGTTATAACTGTCGAATACTTTTAAGTATTCAAATATTCCTATAATCAGCCTTAATGATTGACCAGTCACAATCAAGTATTTCAGAGAGCTGTATAATACGTTTTGTTAATCTTGTGGTATAAAATGATTTGTCTAAGACAGTGGTCACCAAAATGGTGCCTGCGAGGATCACATAAGTTGCCCTCGGGCCTGTTCTAGAAATAGCTCACCATAGCGCCACTTACCAGTAAGCTGGATCTAATATTTTTTGTAGCTATTGGTGTAAATTTGGATATAGTTTTTATATATATATATATATATATATATATTTCATATTAGCTATCTGGTCTCCACAGCAATGGTTGCGGAAACAGTAAAGGGAAGGAGATGATATAAAAATGTGGCAGAAAAAATTTTAAATTAAAAAATTTTCACAGTGAATAGGAGGAAGAGTTCTTTTTTACTTCATTTGGCGACGGCAAAGTGGCACAATGTTGAGAGACATTTTAGAAAGTGTCATGCAAGCTAACGTTACCATGCTAACTACCAGTGGTGTAAAGTAACCAATTACAAATACTTAAATGACTGTAATTGAGTAGTTTTTCACAGCAATTTTACGAAGTATTTTTTAAAATATGTACTTTTACTTTCCCTTTAGTACATTTTTAATGCTGTATCAGTACTTTTACTTGTACTTTCCTTCAACCTGCAATCATTACTTTATTGCTTCTTGTCTATGGGTATTAGAAAGTTCAGTCCTGTGATTCCTGTTTAATCAAATCACACATAGAAGGTAAAACACATCGTACTGAACAACCTCAAGATTATATAAATGCAGCCATCTATTTGGAAGCATTAAAAGTGTTCAAGAAGATGTCCAAAATCTTTACACGCATTGACCCAGAAATGCATGTCACTGACGAGGAGATGATGGATGTTTACTGTATGACCAAAATGGCCTCAAACAGCCAGACAAGACATCAAATTGATGTTTTACCCTAATGTCATGGGAACATTGCATTTAGTTTAAATATGAAAATCATGTTGATGTCAGAACTAAATGGTTGGGAATGGTCAGGTCAACATCCAACCTAAAACCAACTAAATATCAATGTCTAAGGATGTTACAGCTTGACGTTGTGTTGACGTTACCACAATGTCTATCAGATGTTGGATTTTTTTTGCCATACCTGACAATATGGTTTATGACGTTAGTTTAAGATGTTAGCTTGTAGTTGGATTTTGGTCACTTTCTAACAACCTAAAATCAACCAAATATCAACGTCATTTGATGTCATTATTGCATGTCAAAATAATGTTGCCCTTAGACACCTCTTAGACACTTAATTTTGGTCACCTGACATCACAACCTAAATCTAACCTAATATTAACATCTTATGACATTGTGTGCCTGCTGGGCAATAACTAAATGCACTACAGAATATTACGTTTACACGCATCCACATATTACATGTAAATGCATCAGCTAAACTTTTTTTTTGATTTAGAAAAACAAGGCTTTTTTAGACAGTGCTTAAAGACTAGAACGAATATAATCTCCACTCTCTCCAATGTCAAACTTGGGGAGACTACAATGGTTAGAAAGGTGTCGGCTATGTTAAAAATGCTGTCAATTTGATGAAAATTTCAGTAAAATCTGAAAGTTGATTTAGTTACACAATTGATCCTCTGTACCAACATGGTACATTGTAGTGCATGATTTGTCTAAAATTGTTAGTGGCTAGTGAAAATATTGGAGAAGTAATCATTTGAAAATGTTAATACTTGCAGAGATTTATGGAAGTGTTGCATATTGATATTACTTAGTTTCCTACCTTGTTAAATCATTGTTGACAACTATTGTGAGAAATCATTACCATGATCAGTGTCTTCATGGAGGACTTAACCAGACAGCTTGTATTGCTGTTAGATGCTGTAATCTTACTGTTAAAAACATTTCTGTGTTTTTCCCACAGGCTGGATCAAGAACTGGACTTTATCCTTTCCCAGCAGAAAGAGCTGGAGGATCTTCTTAGTCCGTTAGAGGAGTCCGTGAAGGAGCAAAGTGGAACCATATACATGCAGAATGCAGATGAAGAACGAGAAAGAACGTAAGAACATAAACTGGCAGATGTCTGGCCACTTTTACCCGGCTGTGTTTTCATTTTAACATAATGTTTGTTTTAAAATGAAAACAATCAGTGTCAGATTGGCTTTTTCATGAGATTTCAGAAAAGATCTTCATCCACACTAAATTAACCAACTAAAAACACATGGCAGAAGCTAAAATTAGATCTAAAATTGTAATACAATATTGTAGCCTATATACAATCATATTCACTACAAATTGTAAATCATTTTAAACACATAGTTTTAAAGCGCATTAAGAGAAAAAATTCAGGTTTAATTAGCAGTAACCCTTAAAGTTAACTGTATTAAGAAGAACCCTCTAAATAATCTGAAAATATACTAACTCTTATTGTAGTAAAAGATTGTATTTATAGTTATAAAATTAAATTTAAATTAAAGTATTCATTACAAACAACATTTGCATATTATGAAATTCTGTCAAGCGAAAAATGCACATTTAAGTTGGCAGTAATTAATATTATTATTATTATAAATAACAGGGTAATAATCTAAAAACTACAAAAATGTATTGTCATATACAATTAAAACAAACAAATTAAAACAATATTTACTAGTCTAGTTTGTATAGTAGGCACAAACATGTGCCCGGATAAACACTCACCGGCCACTTTATTAGGTATACTTGTCCAACTGTTCAATAACTCAAATTTCTAATCAACTAAACACATGGCAGCAACTCAATGCATTTAGGCATTTAGACATGGTCAAGGTGATCTGCTGCAGTTTAAATCAAGCATCAGAATGGGGAAGAAAGGGGATTTTAGTGACTTTGAATGTGACATGGTTGTTGGTGCCAGACAGGCTGTTCTGAGTATTCCAGAAGCTGCTGATCTACTGAGATTTTCATGGACAACCATCTTCAGGGTTTCATAAAATGGTCCAAAAAAGAGAAAATATCCAGTGAGCAGCAGTTCTGTGGGCACAAATGCCTTGTTGAAGCTTATACAAAGGCAACAGCAACTCAAATAACCACTCTTTACAACCGAGGTATGGAGAAGAGCATCTCTGAACACACAACACGTTGAACTTTGAGGCAGATGGGCTACAGCAGCGGAAGACCACACTGGTTGCCTCTCCTGTCAGCAAAGAACGGGAAAGGCTACAATTCACTCACCAAAATTGGACAACAAAAGATTAGAAAATCGTTGCCTGGTCTGATGAGTCTCAATTTTTGCTGCAACATTCAAATGGTAGGGTCAGAATTTGGTGTCAACAACATGAAAACATCGATTCATCCTGCATTGTATGAACGATTCAGGCTGCTGGTGGTGTAAAGGTGTGGGGGACATTTTCTTGACACACTTTGAGCCCATTAGTAAAAATTTAGGCATCGTGTCAACGCCACAGGCTCCCTGAGTATTGTTGCTGACCATGTCCTTCCTTTTATGACCACAGTGTACCCATCTTCTGATGGTTACTTCCAGCAGGATAACACGGCATGTCATAAAGTGTGAATCATCTCAGACTGGTTTCTTGAACATGACATTGAGGTCAATGTGTTCAATGTACTCAAATGGCCTCCACAATTACCAGCTCTCAATCCAGTAGAACACCTTTGGGATGTGGTGGAACAAGAGAATTGCATCATGGATGTGCAGCTGACAAATCTGCAGCAACTGCATGATGCTATCATGTCAATATGGACCAAATTCTCTGAGGAATATTTCCAGGACCTTGTTGAATCTATGCTACTAAGGATTACAGCAGTTTTAAAGGCAAAAAGGGGGCCAGTCCACTACTAGTAAGGTATACCTTATAAAGTGGCCGGTGGTTGTGTTTAAAGCTAAACTAACCTCTCATTTGAGATTTATATATTTGTTTTAAAAGGTTTAGCAAACCAAATATTTTAATAGAAAAGAAGCTTTTAATTATATATACTGGTAAATGTAAAACATTTAAACTATATTGGGATTTACTTTTAAATGTTTGTACACACAGTAAAAAAAACCATGTTGATATTTTAAAATTTTCTACAGAATCTACTTTATTGATTTTAAACCACTTCCTTGAACTTGAGGCTTATCACATAAAGTTTAACTCGCCCTCAGGGTCTTGAATTGATATTTAATTGAAATCCAGAAGACCTAATTAGGGAGTGAATGTAAACAGCTTCATTGTCATAAGTTCCGATCTGTCTACATGTACTCTGGAGTTATGTGGATGCCAGACATAATCAAAACAAAAGTTTAAATGAACAAAAAAAGTGTAAATGTAGTGTCAATCAACCCTGTCAGAAGCTCACGTTTTCTTCAAATACTAATAATCTTTTATCCAGGTACAAGTTGGCTGAAAATGTGGATGCTCAACTCAAAAGAATGTCCCAAGATCTAAAAGAGATTATTGAACACCTCAACACCTCCAGTGGACCCGCTGACACTGCTGACCCGGTATGCACAATATAATCTATATTTGTAAAAAATCAATGCTGTTACCTGGACCAAGACTGACTTGTGGTGTCTTTTTTTTCCAGCTTCAGCAGATCTGCAAAATTCTCAATGCACACATGGACTCCTTACAATGGGTGGAGCAAAATTCAGGTCAGTATCCACTTAAATTCGATACATATTTCGCTACACAGTCTTTTTTGGAATGTTTCATTGAATCCTTTGCATACATTTTGCTTATGTGCAGTTTTACTTCAGAGGCGAGTGGAGGAGGTCTCAAAGTTGTGTGAGAGCCGCAGCAAGGAGCAAGAGAAGAGCTTTCGTTTAAACTTCCAGTGATCATGCATAATCATGTTGTTTTTTCTTCAGTCAGATGTAATGAACGTCTTTGTTTTTGATATTTGCTTCAAAATAAAATTAGCTTGGTTTCCTCTTAGTTTATGTATTTGTATTGATTGTCAATTCTCCAAAATCTGGAGTCATTTTAAAGATCTAAAACGAACAAATCTACAGAGCAAGGCTTTTCTTTTCCTGCTTTACGGTTATGGGATGAAACGAGCCAATCAGCTGGATGGAGCTCCACCATAGCAACATGGATCCTGGCATTGTTTAATATCAAGCATTCCTGCGACTACGTCGAGCAAATAAAAAATAAACGTATATACAAGCAGTTGCGAGCATTACTTTTAGAGAAAGCTGCAGGTATATGAAGGCGACGAGATGACCACCGACATCTGCAGGTATGTGCACTACTGAGGATGCGACTGCATGCACGAGGACGCATGTACCGGAGAACACGGGATCCTTCCCTGCACATGCATGTTGTCTATATGTAGCACAGACTACAAGTGTGTATAAAGTGCAAAGCCTAAATCGTGATGAATTTATAAAAAAGCATGGGGATACTAGGGAAGTAACATTAAAATGAAGAAAATGCATGACGTTAATTATACCCATCATCTATATAGCGCGCCGGTACAACAAGCATGTGTCCGGAATCCAATCATAGAGCTCATGCTATACTTTCCCTTTCTACGGTCATATATGTAGCATTATATACGTGAAATTCTTCCATATGCAATCTTTCAGGTTATTTTTAAAATAGGTTTAGTGACCAGGAGATTAGGGCACGCACTGTCATAATGAAAGTGAAGTGAACTGCTCTGGTGCATGTGTGTGTGTATAGTCTCGTTCAATGCATTCAGAGAGCGCGCGCGCAGATGAGTTGAGTCTCGCGTGCGCCATTTTAGCGCGTCTCCAGCCATCCGGCAAGATGGCGCTCTCGCTTTGTCTGCCCCGATCGGCATAAAACAAATTTCACAAAATTCACATACATGAATTTGACCGGATCGCACGGAAAAACACCCTTCCTATCGGTGCCAAATTGGAGACTCCTTAAAGATCCGCGCGTGACCTGAGCATAGAGATCTTGAGGTAAGTGCAGGGATGTAGCCGGGTAATATGTGCATGCGTTTGTGCACATTGCAAATGCATGCTTTAGTCCTGGAAACAGTTGAGTGGCGTCATAAGATTGTTTTATGCGGATTGAGATCCTAATGACGCGTGTTGCGTTAGTTTTACAGTAAGTTTCAATTTTTGCTCCATTGTGCATCTCCGGCAGCTATATGGGTGCACTGGGCATATGCTAGAACTAGGCCTTTCTTCAGCAAATTCTCAGCACTTCACCAAAACACCCGGAATTAGCAATATTAAGGATAATTGTATGTTCTTTTCGTGTCTCTGCTGTGTTTACTTATGATATCGACTTATGTATCGAAGGTGAATCAGTGGATAACAGTCTGTCACACAAGAAGCCAAAACATTATGATCAGCCTCATTAGTGTTTTGTGACACGCTTTGATTTTTCACCTCTATTGTCTCACTCACAATGAATTTGGTTTTGTGGGATGTAGCTCAAGTTTAATGGCAGGTACGAGCTCGGTTTGTTTATGTTAGCCCTTATCAGTGCGTGTCTTCCGTCCTGTTACCGGCTGTTGTTACGCGCTAATAGGAGACGGGCTCCGTGATGACGCCATCTGTCAATCAAAAATACCGCGGCGCCCGAAATCACCTCAGTCACTCCCCTCGCTCCGAACTGCTTTCTTTTTTGTGTAATTGTTGATGTATTGTCATTTGTTTTATGTATGTTAAAGTATATCTATATTTGGTTTCGTGACGGCAGCATTATAACCAATTGACTTGTCCCAAATGCCAAGAAACCTCTACATGCTGTGATATAGGTCGCGTCGCTTCCGGTTTGGGTTTTTTTTTTTGTATGGGCTTTGTTCTGAGATTTTTTTTTTATTACTCGAGGCCCTTTCAAATCAACTCTCAAACACCAGTGTAATCGATATCCGTCACACACTCATTCAGAGACATCCACAAAGAATATGTAAGTAAAAAAAATAACAAAAAATAAATTGATATTTTTAATTATTAACGTTAATTATTTGTCCTATTAGCTCATAAATAAGACGTTTTAACGTTATACCTACACAAATTTAATCATATTTCAGTTAATAAGTAGATAAACAGTTTACACTCAACAGCAGTTTCTATGTTAAATGTTTAACTGTATATACATATACATCTTATATACATCTTTATACATATCTTGTGTTTCAGGTCAAGTAAACTGAATACATTGGTGACTAAACTTCATGAGTTCTTGGGTCATTCTCCAGACATCGAAAGCATTGATTCTCAAGACATTTCCAGTGGTGAGAGTGACTTGTTAACACAGCTGATAAAGACAGGAGGCCTTGTTTAGAATTATTTTATGACTGAATATTTTTGTGTAAACATATATAGTTGAAGTCAAAATTATAAGCCCCCGTTTATTTTTTTTCCTTCAATTTCTGTTTAATGGAGATATTTTTTTCAACACATTTCTAAACTTAATAGTTTTTATAACTCATTTCTAATAACTGATTTATTTTATCTTTGCCATGATGACAGTAAATAATATGTGACTAGATATTTTTCAAGACACTTCTATACAACTTAGTGACATTTCTCAAATTCCTCAAATAATTTTTTTGCATTTTTGTATTCAATAGTTTAAGATTACCACAGATCCTTAAAAACTCTTAAATTTCATACCACTTAAAAATTAAACATTAATAAAAATCCTTCTGTTTTTTTACATTTTAAATAATACTTTAATTTAGACATGTCTAAATATTTTACTCAATTAAAACCATCTTATTGAATAAATAGATATTTTTTTGTTCATGGGGCTGTGCAGTATCATATGTGATCATAAAATGTTTTTGCAACAATTGAGGTAAAATTGGTTTAATATTCACACATTCGTTCATTTTAATGGTCACCATAATATTTAACATGCTACTTTAAATATTTGGTCTGAAACCGCATATAATTATGACTTAAAACCAACATGAGCAATATTTAGTTGACCGTGAACAAGCTGCTAATATGATTTCCCTTTTCAGAATTTGTAAATTTTACTTTTCTGAAATTACAAAATTAATGAGAAAGGCAGAATGTCCGAATATAAAGCCAACTTTACCTCAATAATGCAACTATGCAAGCTAAAATCTTTTTTTTTTTTTTTACCAAAGTATTGATTGATCAGGATTGCTGTTTTACCTATAATATCAGAACAATTGAGGATGTGACAGTTTTATTGATGACACAATATTGATAATTCATTTAGAAACTTATTAATCATGCAGCAATCCCATAAAGAGGGTCTCTTGTTTTGTTTTTTTACATTTTGAACAAATTGGTCAACCAAATGACTCATTGTATGTTTATGACTGTTTTAACGACTAAGTTTTAATGACTTTTTTTTCCTAAAGCATAAAAAATATCATATGTTTGCCGATATTTAAGCAATATGCCTAGTTAACCTAAATGGTTATCTGAAAAACAACACTATTGTTATTGTCCTTTAAAAATACGCACTTCATGTTTAAATGTCTTTCTTTTGTTTTTAATATGTTTTAACCCCGCCCACTGCCAGTTGAACCAATTGGGTTTTGGCACCCCGGGTTGACTTAGTGGAAAGCGCAGTGTATTTCATTTCAGTCATGGAAGCTGCCGAACAAAAGTGGTTAGAGTCAGAGATCTAACATTCTAAACATCCTAAAAAGCTTTAGCATCTACCCCAAAAAAACTGTAAGATCAACAGTATATTTAACCGTTAACTTGATTATGATTATAATTTGACAAATGCAACCTCCAGAAGACTATCAATCCTCCAAAATGACATAGATTCAGAGGCAAATCCACATGAGGTTGTTTGTTTTTTGCGATCAATATAAATTGGGCAAATGTGTACATTACATTATTAACTTAAAGTGTAATGCTGGTTCTTATTCGCTGTTATCAATCTGGCAACCTGCATGTGCATCAAGTCAGTGGAATAGATCACAAATAAAATATAAAATATGTCTATTCTCAGAACAAACTCGATAAAGAAGCATAAAACACTTTTCACATGATCTCATTTAAAGATTTGTGCTTTATTATTGTTATGCACTACTCAACATCGGAAGGGGAAAAACAGATGCCAGCTTGTTGCAGACTCATAGATGAACAGCTTGATGTCATATTGTTTTGGAGTGAGGTTCATGTAAGGTAAAAATGAGCTTGGCAGTCTCGAATCATGGATCTCAATAGGACTGGGCTGCACTTCACGTTTTCACCACAGTTTTACTTTGTGAAATTGTGGGGTGCTGTTTAGCTCAGAAGTCTCAGACACTTTCTACTTGGTATCGTTTTAGTTTTTTGCCATAAACCATGGGTCGATTTTATTGATTTTTTTTTTTGCAAGTTAAAATTTTTTAAATAATGTTGGAGAACTTAAAATTTATTATTATTATTATTTTTTTTATGTATATAAAGGGTGTATGTTTTGGATGAAATTTTGGTGGGGTTCTTTAAGATAAGCTGCGGCTGACATGAATGTGTTCGAGAGTTTAAATCAGTCATAGTACCAGAACAAAACAAAAGAGCATCTAAACAGTTACCAAAAAAATCTTCAAATATATCAAGATAGTTCTAATCAATGTTGCATAGCCCTGAAGCACAGTATTATGATGTTATATAAAATATAACTTTTTTTTAAAGGGGCTTAATTTTTACTGTTTAGCAAACCTGTAACTGCAAACTATAGTTATAATGTACTATTTTAATTTGTACTCTTCAATTTCAGGTAAAATGGCAACCAATGACGTAAATATTGCTGATGAGAAGATGAACGAGGTATGTGTTGTTATTTTTTTTTTTATCTGTACTTTTTACTATAACTCTATCCTGTCCAGCTGCATTTTAACAAGTATCCAGCATTATGCAGTTTTTAGTACTCCCTGAGTCCTGTTAAAATGGCTTTGGCCTGACTAAGTGGTCATTTACATGGCAAGGTTTTCATCCTAAAACATTTAAAGCATTTTTGGGGACTGAAAACAAATAATTAAGAAAATGAGTATTTAAAGGCCATGTTTTTGAAAACACAGCCATTATCGCTTCTGTGTAATCACTCTCAACAGGAATTTTTAAAAAGAATGATGCCATCTCAATGCATGGTATGTGTTAGGTACAGGGCTTTACATTAACACCCGCCAAATGCAGGTAGATTTCAGCTCTGGTGGGTTGGACAGACACCTCCACTGGAAATCATTTTTAAAATGTAGTTTTCTTAAAAGCAGAGTTCGACAATAAGCATGGCACAATATTCGTGCAAATGTGATATTAGAATCAAGAAGCAAAACGACTGAAAAAAAAAAAAAAAAAAGAACTGTTCGCGCGAGCAAAAGAACGGTGAATACAGAATTAGAGTATGATCACTCACGCTAACAGCTGATGTGATGTGCGCGATTGTTAAAAAGCGTGTGCGCTCCTGTTTACTTGTGCAAAGCAACTGTGCCTAGAAGAAGCGTAATGGGTGCGATTGGTTCCCTTTGAAATAGACTGAATAAAGAGCGATGATCGTGCACCCACACAGCACGACAGCTGCGCGGCTTCAGCAGACCTCCTCATTCCTGCAGCACAAGAGCTTTATGATTGTTTATGATCACCAAAAGTGGCGGATCTGTTCTGCGAAATATCTGACTGCGTGTCACCACATCCCTAAGGACTGTTTGGCGAAATATTTGACTGCATGTCACTGCATAACAAACGACTGAAGCAATATAACTAGAGAAATCTCCACTGTGCTGCTGAGTGAGAGCAAGTGAGAGCGGGCCGTCGGGGGAGACGGGAGGGGGGACAAGCGTGCTTTGGCCCGGTTCGAGGCCACTGTACCCAGTGTGAGTACGGCCTAACACACGGTACACATAAGAAGTTAAATGAATGAGAAGACATGTGGATAAAACACAACATCTAAATCAAGTCATTTTAGCATGTCAAAGTCAAGTTTAAGCAAAATATATTTTCCCAACAATAAAATTTTGGCTAGTGAAAATGGCGAGTGGCTAGTACAGTTGGAAATCTACGAGCCACAGTGGCTGGTGATCAAAAAAGTTAATGTCAAGCCCTGGTTAGGTATGTGCATACAGTTAAAGTCAGAATTATTACCCCCCCCCAATAATTCTGTCTTCAACTGTATATGTGTGTACAACCAAGTTACATAAGTAATTATATAAATGTGTGTGTATATATATAAAGCAATTACAAGGTTGGGGGGTTTTGCATGCTATTTCAGTAGCTTAAGCTGATGTGTTTATTACTTTCTCTCAGTTGAATTCATTTAAGCACCCCTTTGTTAAGTGTTAACTGTTAAGCCCCCTGTAGCATGCTTAAAGGACCATGAAACCCCCTTGTTTCAGCAGGGTGTTTTCACACCTCTACTTTGGAAAAAGTCAGGAAAGTGGGTGTATCCAGCTCTGTTTAGGGGGGAGTGTCGGAGGAGCAAAAGAGGGATGATATGGGAGAGTCGATTTGGGCACGCGCTGATTTTCAAAGTCAAAACACACACACACACACACACAGGGGAAAAAGTGACTGTGTTTACATGGACATCAGTAATCAAATTTTTTGACAAGTTATTAAATGGTGGACTTTACTGCAGTTTGGCTCTTTCATTCAGGAATTGCATTCATGCCCCTCGTGACAAACGAGATATTTGATTCGAGGAACTGCTCTAAGCGTGTATTTTTCATGCAGTGTTTGATACCACACGGCGAATGAGAGAAAAAAAAACCTCCGCATTTCCCAGAAACTTAGATGCACTCGGCAAGTAGCATCAGAAAGCCGCGTGTTATTGTGTGTTATTCTGGTCACAAAATGCGGTGAAAATCCTACACGACGGTAATAGTTTGATTGTGGTGCTAACAAGTTTACACTCAGTGTAATAGTTAGTTTGATACAAACTAACTTTGTCATTTGAATAAACAAAGACCACTGGTCGTTCACTTACCAAATCTGTGGAGACAGGACAATTAACAGCAACTAGAATCGCGTCTTTATTAAGAGGAGACGAGCAGCAAATCCGGATCTTACTATTTGCAGATGAGAAAATTTCTGTCTCGCTTTGCATGCGCTGATCCACACGTGAGTCCAGCTGCGCTCTCATAGAGTGAAAAGGAAAACGAAACCTGCACTGCAGCAAATTATAAAAGCAACACTGCACTTTTATAAAAAAAAAAAAAGCTTTTTATTAAAAGCTTTTATTAAAAAAGCTTTTATTATTATTATTCTTTTATTAAAAAGCTTCTTTTGGAAACACAGTGTGGCGTCTCTCTGCCGTCTGGACATTGTAACATTAGTGAATATTAATGAAGTTGCACAATAGAGCGCGGTGATTGATTTAAACCAACTCTTACTCATGCATTAATGCAGCACACTCGGACACGTAATACGGTACTCCCAGGTACAGACGTCCAGTCTATACGCTGGAATACATGCTAAGATCTCATGGCCGTGACGCATACGAACTTGCTCTATATCGCAAAAACAACCAATTTTCACTTTTTGGTGAAATATTTGTGTCCTAATAGTGTTTTTTAGCAGTGTTGGACACATATACGACTGTCAACTGCTCAAAAAATGTGTTTTAGTGTTTTGTGACCCTTTACCAAAAAGTCATGGAGCTGCCATTGTTGGTTCACCTGAACTGCAAAGATCAGTGGTTAGAGAAGTTCTGGCCGGATTACATTTATCAATGTCATAAACTGAATATTTTAAGGATAGTTTACTTACAAATGTAAATTTCCTCTTAATTTACTTACCTACACGATGTAAAAGCCTTTCTTTCTTCGGTAGAACATTAAAGAAGATGATAAATAGGTGATCCTTTATAATGGCAGTGAATGGTTGCAGTCTTTTGAGTTTAAAAATGAAAACATGCAAACAAGTCCAAATCAAAAGCCATGGCTCCTGATGACAGACTGAGGACTTATTAAGCAGAACAATCTTTCTGTGTAAGAATCTAAACATTATTTATATTATTAGCTTTAGTCCATGGTCTGGTCAAAGTTCTTGGCGCATGCGCAAATGTAGTTTAAGTGTAGTCGTGTTGCTTTGATGACAAACGCAAGGATCAAATAGTTTTCAGTTACCACATTTATCAACATCAACAATCGTCCATACAATAGGTTTCTGTCCACATTTCATGAATATCACATGAACCTTGTCATAAGTTTGACTTGTGTGCTCAGTTCTCCACTTCTTTCTACGTTGGATAAATAAATAAGGCCCAATGTGTTTATTATCTTGTTGTAAAACAGTAGGATGTAGTAAAGTGTGCATTTAATGTCACTACATTTATTTATTTATTTATTTTTCTTAGCCTGGTTGCTCCTCCGAAATTACCAAACCTTCGTCTTCACGCTCAAAGAGGTGAGTTGGGATATTTTTCCAGTGAATGAGCTGGACTAAAGCGATTACTTTTGTGTGTGCGTGCGTGCGTGCGAGTGTGTGTGCGTGTATTTGTTTTGTGCTATATCAGTTCAGATGTGTAAAATGACATGGACATGACACGGGTATTACAAGGAGATTGTAAACGATGACATTATGAACACATTAAATACATTGCATTTATATTTTGACGTTAATAAATGGGGACATCAGCAATGTTATAATGCGTTTCAGTCTTAATGTGGGATACTGGTATTTTAAGGGAATGATTTGGTCATATAGGTAGGTTGTGATGTGTAGTGTAATTCTAAATGTAATTACAGATATAATTACATGTATTTAATCAAGCAGAACTATAGGGTGAAAACATGTATTTACACAATAAGTGCATCGTAACTAATTATTCATTTCAGTGTTATTCATTTAATAACAATTTCTTGCTGCTTCATTTTCATGGGAATTATGCTGTTTGGGGAAAGCTGTAGATATTAAAGGGCCATGAAACCCCCTCATTTCAGCAGCGTGTTTTCACACCTCTACTTTGGAAAAAGTCAGAAAAGTGGGCGTGTCCAGCTCTGTTTAGGGGGGGGTGTCGGAGGAACTAAAGTGGGATGGTGTGTGTGTCTATTTGTGCACGCTCGAGTTTCAGAGTCAAAATACACACCCGCACAGACAGGAGAAAGGGATGGTGTTTAACCTACAGGGACATCTGTAGTCGAATTATTTGCCAAATTATTAAATGGTGGACTTTAACTGCAGTTTGGCTCTTTCATTCAGGGAATTCATTCATGTCTCTCGCGACAAACGTGATATTTGATTCGAGGAACAGCTGCAAGCGTGTATTTTTCATGCAATGTTTGATACCGCACGGCAAATGAGAGAAAAAAAAACTCTGCATTTCCCGGAAACTTAGATGCACACGGCAGGTAGTGTCAGAAAGCCGCGTGTGTTATTCCGGTCACAAAATGCGGTGCTAACATTTCTGCACTCAGTGCAATAGTTAACTTAATTCGATACGAACAAACTGAATAAACAAAGAGCACTGGTCACTCACTTACCAAATCTGTAGAGACAGGACAATCACAAGCAACTAGAGCCGCGTCTTTATGAAGAGAATACTACAAGCAAATCCAGATTTCAGCGTTTGCAGATGAGAACAGCTCTCAGGTAAACAATAATCCTCCTTAGACACGTAAGTTATTGTTGTCGCGCGTCGCGTACACTGTTAATCCACACGTGATCCAGATAAGCTCTCACAGAGAGAAAATGAAAACGAAACTTAACAGCAGCAAACTATAAAAGCAACACTTCACGCTTGTTTTGCCAACGCAACGTGGCGTCTTTGTGGTGTAAACACGGTGACAATAATGAATATTAATGAAGTAGCACAATAGAGCGCGCTGATTGGTTTGACCCAAGCCTTACTCATGCATTAATGCAGCACACTGTAAGACGTAATAAGACACACTCTGGCACAGACGCCCAGTCTGCACGCTGGAATACACGCTATTATGTCATGACCGTGACGCAGCTTCAAAAATTCGTTTCAAACAGGAAGTACAAATTTGCTTGAAATAACGCAAAAACAACCAATTTACACTTTTTAGTGAAATATAGGTGTCCTAATAGTGTTTTTAGCAGTGTGGGACACATATACGACTGTCAACAGCTCAAAAAATGTGTTTTGGTGTTTCGTGACCCTTTAAGTTATAATAGAGCAGATACATTGAGGATATTAACTGGAACAGTCTAATAACTCATTTTCTCCTATGTTGAACGAAAGAAAACCATCATTTGTGACCAAGCACACTGCCTTAGATGAATCTGAATGTGCGAATGAGAGTGGAGGTGAACCCTGCGCAGATGACAGCATGCAGAGCAGTTTGGATATTAGCAAGCTGCCACAAGGTTAGTCCTCTGTTCCGATCAGTCTTCCTTAGCAGTTTGTTTAAGATGCACACTGAATATCCTGGCTTCACATTTTGCAGGCACAGTAGTGGTGAAGCCAGAACCAGTTGCTAATGAAACTAAAGATGAATTCCGAGGTCCTGAGTTCCGTAACAAGGGAGGCAAAGCGAAAGAAGAGGGTGCGCGGAAACGTCCTGGTGAGTTGATTTAAAGTCATTTAAATGTCAGTATAGTCAAAGATACTTAATATAATTAATATATTAAGTATATATTATAGTTGTTTTTTATGTTAAAGTCTGTAAAATCTAAATTTATTTATTTTTCTACCACACATTGTTATTTTGTAGGTAAACCATTAATCCACCTAAAAAAAAAGTTTGTTTTGTTAATCTTCAATCAAAGTTATCCACTTGTTAAGTGGTGACGTGTTTGTGACGTATGTATAATGTTTCCGGGTCCAAGCCGCCATTCATTTAAGTGGACAAATCATTGGTTTATGATCACATTTTATTCCTATCACACATTAAAGTTAATTTTATATAAAATCATAGTGTACACAACAATCTTTGGGCTTGCTGCATAACAAATACCAAATATTTAGCAATTTCTAAAAAAATTATCACTTTCTGGGCATCGGATATTAGACATGGACATATGTACTGCGATCGTGATTTTCGAAAGCCTTAAATCGCTTTGTAAACGTTTATTAGTACCATTTCATGAGTCTCTACATTCAGTTGAATAGAGCGCTTGGACCCGGATCCAAGTGATGGTCCTTGTCTGTTGACATCAGTTTTAGGGGCTTTAGTCAAAATATTCTTAACCACGCCCCTTTTAGCATTAGTTTGCTCAATATATAAAGTACTCAATATTCATATTCAGTTAGAAGTACATCAACATACCAAAATAAAGCAGGGTGTCCGGGTCTTAAAATGTCTTAAATTTCAAAAACAAAACTTTAAGTCTTAACTTCACAAAAATATTGTGTTGTACGTTTTAAATCATCTTAAATCATTTTTTTTTTCTGTCTTAAATTTCCTGTTCAATTAAAGCTATCCAGTTTGGTCCACATCCATCCAATCACTAGCAATTCATCTGAATAAAATCCTTTTTTTTTATATTTAAGTTTATATTTGAGTTTTTTATTGCAAAGAGATACAATTTACAAGAGCTGTTAGACATTTATTACAGCAATTTTCCTAAATTAAACTCCCTAATTCCAAGGAATAGAAAACTAAAAACATTTAGACAGTTCCTCATAATAACAACAGAGCAAAATATCTATTAACATTATCTTCCATTCATGCAAAAACTATTTACAAAAGAGGGGATAGACATAATATTAATAAATAGGCATGAGATCTAGAGTTTTATAACAGAAATGCATTAGGTTGAATAGAAGTTATACTCAATCAATGTGGACCTTTTTTTTTTTTTTGATTATTTATGGAATTGGCATCACAGTAAATATACTTTTAACAATGTTAAACTTGTCATTGTAATATTATGTAGAAAAAAAAAAGTATAAAACTAGAGTTTTCTTCTTTTGATACATTAAAGTATGTCACTAAGAAATAATTAAGTTTTTTTTTTTTGTGGCAAGCAAAGAAAAAATAAATAAATAAAATCCATTGGTCCTACCAGGCCATTAGAAATAATCATTTGTGTCTAGCCTGTATTACATTTAATACATAATGGTCTTTTACTTTCACTTAACCCTGTAAAGATCTCAGCAGCTTGTTCACTTTAAAATATCTATGTTTTTCCCTTTAAACCTCTTGTATTTGTTTAAAAAGAATGGAAGGTGTTTGAAAAGAAGTATTTGTCTATGGCAGGGCTATTCAATTAGTTTGGCATGGGGGCCGGTTCATGAAAGGCATCCCAAACGAAGGGCCGTATAGATATGTCTTGCTGTGCGAGTGATCCCACAACTACATATAAGAGCCCATATGCTGTATTTGTGCTCATAAAGACACCCATGTTGGTTTTGTCTACACTAAAATGATAATATATTGTATTTTAAAACAACTGCATTGTCTAATTAACTTTTTAAATTTTTTTTTACAAACATTAAAAATGTTGTATTTCGCACAACAAAAGCAGTGCATTGCTGAAGTAGGATTTTTCTACATTCAGACACACTCATATGTTATGTTTTTACAGCATAACAATTAGTGATGCAACATTATAGATTTTGGTTGTAAGATATAGTCTGAAGATTAATTAGGGTTTCACGCTTATCACGTCTAATGTAATTTAGAACAACAAGCTTTATATTAGGGAAGAGGCTATTTAGATTAACTGTTGTTATCATCTGGGTTCATGCTTACATAATCATTTTAATAATAATTCTTCTAACATATCTTTTGTTTCATTGCACTGAAAGCCGCGCACAACTCTCACCGTGAGATGATTTTTACTGCGTGCGCCCGGAAAGAGGCAAATGCGTTGCTCCACTTGTGCGCGCATATTGTCGTTCTTACATTAGAAATCACAGTCCTGCAAGCGGAAAAGACGTAATATGGGAACGACCACTGCTATAGTTAATCTGGTGTGCGTGCACATTATCCTTGGTGTACATGCTTGGAACTAGCGCACAGTTGGCAACTTGTCATATCTTTTCCGTGCAAAAGAAATGCGGCTTAGAGAAGCCTTTACGACAGTGGTGTCCAAACTTTTTGGGCCGAGGGCCAGATGCAAAAAAAACAAACGTTGTCGCGGGCCAAATTTTACATACATCACACAGACACGCATATATATATATATATATATATATATATATATATATATATATATATATATATATATATATAAATACAGTTGAAGTCAGAATTATTAGCCCCCCTAAATTATTAGCCCCCGTTTATTTTTTCCCCAATTTCTGTTTAACGGAGAGAAGATTTTTTTCAACACATTTCTATACATATTAGTTTTAGTAACTTATTTCTAATAACTGATTTATTTTATCTTTGCCATGATGACAGTAAATAATATTAGACTAGATATTTTTAAGACACTTCTATACAGCTTAAAGTGACATTTAAAGGCTTAACTAGGTTAATCAAGTTAACTAGTCAAGTTAAGGTAATTAGGCAAGTTATTTTATAACAATGGTTTGTTCTGAAGACTTAAGGGGCTAATAATTTTGACCTTAAAATGGTTCATAAAAAAATTTAAACCGCTTTTTATTCTAGCCGAAATAAAACAAAAGTCTTTCTCCAAAAGAAAAAATATTATCAGACATACTGTAAAAATGTCCTTGCTCTGTTAAACATCATTTGGGAAATATTTAAAAAAGAAGAAATAAATCAAAGAGGGGCTAATAATTCTGACTTCAACTGTGTGTAGATAGATAGGTAGATATCATAACAAGAACTGCTGCTTAATTGAAGGCATGTAATAGCGACACCCGGTGGTTATTTATTGAATCACGTTCATTTTTGTATAGCGGGCCAGATTCTATTGATATTTATAAAAAGCCTCGCGGGCCGCCACAAAACAGATTGCGGGCCGCAGATGGCCCGCGGGCCGTAGTTTGGACACGCCTGCTTTACGATTAATTAACCGTGACGAATTAAAGCGCAGTTAATAGTGAAATCAACTAATCGATGCATCCCTATTAATGATTACAGTGCATTGTACAAAAGGCATTTTCTACAAAACATATCCAAATGTTTTCGGCTGTCTGCACCACTCGCTTATGGTCACTAGCGCTCTGCGCAGCCTCTGCAGCTCATGCTGTATATGCGGTCATTTTTCGACTAAACTATATTTATTTTGGATGTCTTGTTTACACTATTTAGAGGCCTGAAACAAACTCGGGCTGCCAATAGAATAGCCCTGGTCTATGGCTTGATGATAAGTACACATTTACCACCAAATTTGTTTAATTGCCTTCATGAATTCTGATAATTTTATGGCTAGGTTATCTTAAGATCTATAGGATGTTAGTTTATCTTAAATAATCAAAATAAGGTCATATATTGTGATTATTGCAGTATATTTCCCTGCTGCTCAAGCATTTCATTACATAAACTCATAAAACAAAAGCTTCTATGTTACTTTTAACACTTTTTTTTAGCTAAACAGGTTTCAACTAAATATTTTTAGTCAAAGTTGAACTTAATTTTTTTTGTTAGTTTCACTGATGTGAGTTGAGATGACTTGAATAGTTTATTTGACTCGACTAGAAAATTTTAGGCAGCAAGATTTTTTTTTACGGTGTAGTTTCCCATCTCTCAGAGAAGTCTATTGCTTAGTCCTGCTTCTGAAGTACCCTCAAAATCTCTTGCTTAATTTTATAAATGTGATTAAAATTGCTTGATCAGTTCAGTGCTCATGCACAAAATTAGTTTATTTCAACTATCATACAGTGTGCAGCATTGGGACTGAGAGAAACCACAAGAATATTAAAGAGCTGTGGTCTTGCAATAAGGTTGTTTTATTATCTTAATTATGTTTTAATGTCTTGTAGACGACCAGCTCCAGGAAATATTCAATTGTACAGCATGTGGACAGCAAGTCAATCACTTTCAGAAGGATTCGATCTTTCAACATCCAGCACTTCATGTTCTTATCTGCAAGGTAGGAACCAGAATAGCTTGTTACAGCCACTTCTGTTCTTGTGTCTTTGTGATTTAACATGCATACCTTTTTTTCTTCCAGTCATGTTTCAAATATTACATGAGTGATGATATCAGCAAGGATGATGAAGGCATGGATGAACAGTGCAGGTTGGCTTTTGTCACTACATCTGTGATTATACAAACATATTAGCTGTTATAATCTGTATACATTTAACTTTGTTTCCCCAATAACAATATTAATGGCATAGTTCACCCAAAAATAATTTTTAAAACTGGTTTTAAAATTTGATAAGTTTTTCTATCTTCTATCTGCAAAAATTATTATTCTAATGAATATACTAGGGATGCACCAAATGGATATTTTGGCCGATATCGATAACCAATAACTCTGGAGGCCAATAACCAATATACTAAAGCCAATAAATATAAATAATTTGAATTTTTTTTTTATAGAGTAAAAATTAGTTTTATTATAAAAACTTAATAAAGTTTAAACTGATCTTATGAACTGCATAGCTTGCTGAAAGCAATAAAAAAAACACAATCATTTGAAAATTGCAAGATGATTAAATAAACCTATATTCACGATTTCACGTAAATCAGCATGTCTAAAATAAATGATTTGCTTTTTTTCGCATAGCAAATTAACATGCAACTTGACCGCTGCATAAAAATGTATAGGTTAAATAACAAAATGGGATTTAATTATGAAACAAGTGTAATAATTATAATTTAAATAAAATGAAAATGAAAGAACCAAGAACTGAAACCAGCTCAAATCAATAAAGCGTATTACCGTAATGTACACACTGTATGTACAAATATGTAATGGTTAAAAAAGCATTTTGAGAGGTGTTTTGACCGCTCAAAGCCACCGAACAAGCAAAAAGCTAAATACAGATAGTATTATTTTAGAAAATGTGGCATAAATTTTTTCCCATTTGGTGTTTTAGATTCTTTTGAACACATGTAGGTGCTGCTTGTCTATCAAGACAATGCTTCTATGTTTGTTCTTGCTGTCAATTGCAGGAAAATGACCAATGAAAGGTTTATGATAAAATGATGTGAGTTTGAGACATTAACTGCAGGCGCTGTGTGATGCGTGTGCATGCGAAGTAGAGTCAGTCGGCTCACTATGTGTGTGCGTGCTGATATATGCGCTCATTATAATATTTGTAAATATGCAGATCAAACTAAATACAATCTTACATCAACACATGGCAAGCAAAGTGTTGATAATAACAAATAATCCTATTTGATTACAAACAATCCAATGAGTTGTTTAGCATGTGTGTAACACTGCTATAATGTTTACACATGTAATATTTTTCCTGAAAAGATTTAAACCAAAATAAACAATGACACTCTATCAAACATAACGACAACGATAAGGAATATGGTTACTTACTGAGTTGTTAACACACAGCAATACCACACAAAGAAAGGACAGACTTTAAAGTAATAAACAATGTGAGGAAAGCTCCATTATAGTGCACTGGAGAATTCTGAAAAGGTTCGACCTACGCATGTAGGAGGCAGGCAGTTCTGTACAATTACGTACTCTGTTGGCTTAAAGATAATGGCCTAAATTTGACATTGGACCAATAACGATAACATAAAAAATAGAATTCATTGGCCGATAACCGCTGACATATCGTGCATCCCTAAAATGTACTACTAAATTAGATCAGGATAAGTTTGGTTTCCAATCATTTATTTAAAAAAGCAGGCTGCAGTCAAAAAATAAGTTAAAAACAATAATAAAAAACACCAGAGCAATGAAACAGTGTCAACACTCAAAATAAAAAAAAAAATATTTAAAATGAATGTAGAAATTGTGACTATGTTCAGTGTACTTATTCAAATAATGCTTGACACTACTGTCCTATATATAATGTAGTAAAGTTGTTTTTTTTCCATCTTTTTAATGCATTTATTTATTAATATTTCAAATTTTACTATTACCCTGAAAATCCTGGTTAGTTTCAAAGTTCTTAAACAATCCAGTTCTAAATTATTGATGGCATGGTTTTATTTTCTTTTTCAGATGGTGTGCAGAAGGTGGTAATCTGATGTGCTGCGACTACTGTAGCAATGCCTTCTGCAAAAAATGCATCTTGCGGAACCTTGGACGAAAAGAGCTGTCTGAAATAATGAGTGAACAAAGCAAATGGCACTGCTATATTTGCTGCCCAGAGCCACTGCAAGATCATGTGAAAACTTGTGAGAAAGTTTTGCTCAATCTTGAATCCTCTTCTAGAAAACCTAAGGGAGAACACGACAAGACAAAGCGTGAAGAGCGCAAACACAAGCATGTGAAACGAGAAAAAACTGTTGTAAATGGACAGGATTATGCCTCTGATGGAGCAGGAACTCTAACCTTTTCCTGTAAGACATTGACAGTTCCGAAAGAGCTTGTCAAAAAGACCAAAAAACTAATTGAGACCACAAATGGTTTGAATCGTACTTTTGTACAGTTCCTCCAGCAAACATCAAAAGGCCAAGAAGCCAGTGCAGTAAGTTACAGACACTTAAAGGCCTTCAAATCAGTATTGGCTGATCTGAAAAAGGCCCATGCTGCTCTGGAGGAATCGCTTGAAAATGAATTTGAATCGAAAGGCCTCAAGTTTCAGAACGGAGAGGAGCAACGACCATCAAACAGTCAAAGTGTGGAAAACGCAGTCGTCAACTCGAACCATACCGAGCCCACACCTGTCAAGGAAGATGACTTGGATTGCTCCACCAAGAACCATAATCCTGTGGGAGAAGAGGAAACCCAGCAGGACAGTAACTTGGCTGATGTTGAGATGGAAAGCCCTCCACACTCACCAGAAAAAGCACAGGAGCAATCTGAAGAAAGGTCTGAAGAGAAAGAGAACGAAGAGAAAGAGAACGGAGAGAAAGAGAACGAAGCTAAAGAGCAGGAAATAGCGGACAACTTTGAAGAAGGCTCCGTACCACCTGCTGAAGAATCTCTTGATAAAGACATTGTGTCTATTCCACCTTCTGTCCCAGAGGAACTCTTCGAGATGGTAGAGAGTCTTGCAGTAAAGAAAGAAAACAATGATGACAACTTGACTGATTCTAGTGATAACAAATCCAACACTGAGGTTGTGGAATCCAAGAAGAGCCTTACAAAACTGGGTAAAAAACTAGTTGTCAAGCTAACACCCGTTCCTCTTAAAATTACCATAAAACGAGATAAGAGCAGGGAACAGTCACCGTCAGAAGACATGGATGGTGAGGCGTTGAAGGATGGTCAAGATAGCAGACGCTCTCCGAGGATGAAGACCACACCTTTGCGCAAGTCACCAGAGGCGAAGAGCAAGCGTAAACTAAATATGTCAAAGGCAGATGAAAAGAGCAGTGACGCTGTCAAGGAACAGAGTGATTCAGACTCTGATGAAGTCCCAGAAGTTCTGCAGAGTGCTGCTTTGAAGGACAGCTCCGATGAGAGTGAACCCGAAAACACTTCTCCCAAGCGTACCAAAAAGCGAAGGTTATCTTCCCGCTCTACTGCAAAACCGAAGACAAAGCGCAAACTTGAGGAGGGCTCCTCAGAATCAGATGATAGTGAAAAGCCTTCAGCAGCAAAGAAAAGAAGCGCCAAAAAGAAGAAGGGCAAGGAATCCGATTCTTCAAACCACAACTCTGATCTTGAGAAGGAGATAAAAAAACTGTCCAAGGTTGATAGTGGGAAAAAAAAATCCAAAAGCACCAAAAAGGATGAGGATGAAGGCAGTAAAGAGGTCAAGAAAGGCCCTAAAAGGTCGTTCGAGCGCAAGCGAAGGTCACAGAGAGAAAAGGCTAAAACCAAGGAAGAGTCTTCCTCCAGTGACGAAGAGGAGGAGGAGGAGAAGCAGGCTGATAACTCGGGAGAAGACAGTGATCAGCAGAAGATTAAACCAATTCTTGAGTCTGTTATCGCTAGCATCGATGGTTTCCATCAGTCATCAGGTCCGCCAACAAAATAATTACATCAAGCTTTATTTTATGGAAGAAAATGTTTCCTGACTATAATCAGTTTAGATTGTACAGAAATTGTATACAATTGTAATTGAAGAGTTTAGAGATAAAATTAAAGTCTTAAAGCAGGGGTGGTCAAATTTTGTCCTGAAGGGCCGGTGTCCTGCTGAGTTTAGCACCAACTTTCCTTAACACACCAGTCAGTAAGTTTCTAGTGTATCCAGTAAGAGCTTGATTAGCTGTTTCAGGTGTGTTTGATTATGGTTGAAGCTAAACTCTCCAGGACAGCGGCCCTCCAGGACCATGGCACCCTTTGCTGAAAACAATGGTCTCAAACTCAATTCCTGTAGGGCCACAGCTCAAGATTTTATCTCCAACCACCTTTAACCCACACCTGCTTAATAGTTTCTAGTAGTCTTGAACACCTTGATTAGTTGGTCCAGCTGTGTTTGTTTAGAGTTGGAGAAAAACTGCAGAGCTGCGGTCCTCCAGGAATCGAGTTTGAGACCCATGTCTTAAAGGAACACTCCACTTTGTTAGAGTGGCTAGAGTTAAACATTTGAGTTTTGCCATTTTCTAATTCATTCAGCGATCTTCAGGTCTAAGAGTGCACTTTTAGCTTAGCATTAATGATATTAGGCAGCACTGCTACCTAGCGGTTGACTATTTCAGACACTGTGCATAACATTGCGAATGCTGCAGGGCATGGCATGGCAGCCAAGTTCCTTTATTATTCCAGGTTGAGAGTAATGTAATGTGCATCTATATAGCGCATTCATTGTGTATAGCCATACACCCAAAGCGCTTCACAACCATGATGGGGGGGTTCTCCACACCACAACCAGTCTGCAGCATCTAATTGGATGATGCGACGGCAGCCACAAGATAATGGCGCCAGTACGATTACCACACATCAGCTATTGGGGGAGTGGAGAGATAGTGATAGAGCCAATCCGGTGGATGGGGATGATTGGGAGGTTTAATGATTTGCCGATTAAGGAACTTTGGCCAGGACACCAGAGTTACACCTCTGCTTTTTACTATAATTGCCATGGGATTTTTAATGACCACAGAGAGTCAGGACCTCGGTTTAGCGCCTCATCCGAAAGAGGACGCCCACTGACAGTATAATGTCCCCTTTACTTTTTACTGGGGCATTAGGACTCACACAGACTGCAGGTTGACCGCCCCCTGCTGGCCTCCTTAACACCACTTCCAACAGCAACCTGGTACTGACCTGGCTCAGCCTTGCTTAGCTGCAGTGAGTAACCGGTCTTGGGCTGCAGGGTGAAATGGCTGTGGCAATTAAAAACTAAGACTATAGATATTAGCTATAGAAAAGAGCAACTTCTCATTTTCAGTCAGTCATAGTACATGTTGTAGCTACAGAAGAGTCAAGCTTTAAATAGGAAAATAACCTAAACTTTTTTTTTAGAGATATTAATTGTCTAATCCACAGTTATCAAACTCAGTTCCTTGAGGGTCACAGCTCTGCACAGTTTAGTTCCAACCCTAATTAAACACACCTGATCAAACGAATTGAGTGCTTCAGGCTTGTTTGATACCTACAGGAACTAAACTCTTCGGGTCTGCAGCTCTTCAGAAACAGTCTGACACCCCTGGTCTAATCCGATTCAATTATTTATGCTAAGCTAAAAGTGCTCCTGCTAGATCCATATATTGTTTGAAAGCATTCAAAATGGTAAAACACCTCTCTTTAGCTAGTGGACTTGCAAAATGAGCCTATTCCCTAACAAAATAGAGTGTTCCTTTAACAGTGGTATGTGCTGCTATAACTCTCTGCTGAAATGAAATGCTTCATCAGCTGAATTGGTTAAACTGCACAGCCATTTTTTCAGTCAAAGATTATACATCACTGTCCTGTTTAAGCTCTATAGTTCTTTGATTTTAAATATGGGAGATGATGAAAATGATGATTACACTGATGGAAAATGTGTTACATGAACTTTTATCCTTTTAATGACTGTTTTATTAGCAGGCTATCAAATCATGGTTTTGAAGCTAAGCTGAATGAGAGGAATTATGTACTTCTAAAATGTAAACGAGTTATTTTTCTTAAACTCAATCTGTCAGTTGTTAAACTATGGTGTGTATAACAGTGGGAAATGGTAACTCAACCCTTTGTATTTAAAGAGCTTGTCAAAGCTTATTTTTGGAATCTTACATTGGATGATGTCTTCGCTTATGTTTTGGCAGAGTGTAAATGAGAATTGTTACAAATTGGTAATTAAGTGTTTCACCTGATTTTAAATTTCACTGGGTCAAAAAAAAAAAGAAGAATAAATATGCAAACAAATGTGAACAATGTACACTTTAAAAGATTTAAAACTTTTAAAACCCCTCAATGCTCAACCAAACAGTACAGAGAAGACATTTAGTATCAAAAATCACCATTCATTATGAAACTAATTTATTAAAAATTCACAATTTAATTCATCATCAAAATTATTTAGAAAGGGTTTACGTGAAATAAATATACTAATGGTGGAAATAAGCATGATGAGACACCAATAAAAAGATAAAAGTGCAGATGTCATTGTGGAGTTTGCTGATAATATACTAATATTATGCATAGTAAAGAGCAGATGCAACTGCTCATTTCCATAATAATCAACTCAATCTACAAAATTCAAAACGTTGTGTGGCTTAGAAAGTCGATAAGTAATTCGTTTTGTATTTCAAATAAATAAGCACAGGTAAAGACAACTGTCTTCTGCACAAAACTAGTTGACAAGTTTTTTTTTTTTAATGATGCAAATATGTTTAAATAGTTTAATGCAAATGTTATGCTCTCAATTCTCAAACATTTTCATCTGAAAAAAAGTCAACAAAAACAATGACCTATGCAAATAGGTCAGCCAGAAATAACTGTCTATGTCTGTTCATCATATATTTTAATGTAGATAGCTTGCCCTGACATTAGTTACCCCCCCCCCCCCCATGTGCTGAAAATCAAAATAATAGGGTATACTAGCTGAAAAGAATGAATAAATAAAACTAATCAATGGATCATAGCAATGCAGTCTGTGTGCATGTATGTGTATAACTTGTGTGCACTATATATATTATACACGCACACAATGTTGAAGAAATGCTGATATAACAAGGTTTATTATCAGGGTTCTATAAAACTATAAGATGATTAACAATTATTTAAATCGTCTTTTTTCTCTTCTTCCTCAAGGTGATGAAGTTGAGTTAAAGAATGAAGCTTCTCAGGTCGTGGATGATGATGACGACCCTGAAAATAGGTATGATTTTATAAGTCATTTTTTTATCTGATTTGATCGCTTGATTTTTATTTTTAAGTGTTTTTTCTTTGTAATATACTATCCTCAAACTGCAAATCCTCAGTTATACACAAAGCCTTTTAATCTATAATTGAATAAATACCAATAGTCTATAAAGGCTAATGTTTTTTTGTATTTTGGGAACTATTGATAGACTCCTTGTGGCGTTTCATATTGTATGTCATAAATGTATCCAGTGGAAGAGACAAAAATCTTAAGGACCTACATAGATGCAATAAACTGTTGCATGTGTGTTGATGAAAACCTAATGCAACACTTTTGGTTAGTTCACCCAAAAATTTATATTCTGTTTTCAAATATTCACGTTGTGTTGTTACAACCAGCCACCCCCCCACCCCCTTCAAAACAAAATTGAGATATTGTAAATGAAGTATAACAGCTCCTCATATTCTTCATATACAGCAAAAGCCCGGAGACATTCAATGTTCAGAAAAGGAACCAAAACACTGTCTAAACATTTCATGTTACTTCAGTGGCTCAACTGTAATCAATTAAAGCTCCAAGAACATTTTTTTGCCTAAAAAAACATCCTCATCAAGTCAGTCGCATTTACTACAGGCAGTATGATGCTTCGTGTTTCCCTGCTGAATCTAATGGACAATATAATAACAATAATATTAATTCCTTACATTTATATAGCGCTTTTCTGGACACTCAAATCGCTTTACGCATTTTTGGGGAGAATCTCCTTTTCCACCATCAGTGTGCAACATTCACCTGGATGATGAGACATGCTGATTGCAGCCAGACCACAAACCACACACCAGCTGATTGGTGGAGAGAAGACCGAGTAATAAATTGTGATAGGGGAGGGTTAGGAGTCCATGATGGACAGAGGCCATTGGGCAAATTTGGCCAGGATGCTGGGGGTTAAACCCCTACTCGTTTTCGAAGAACATCCTGGGATTTTTTACCAACCACAGTGAAGTCAATACCACGGTAAAACGTCTCATCTGATAGACAGCGCTCACTGAGCAGTATATAGTCCCCATCAATATACTGGGGCATTAGGACCCACACAGACCACAGGTCTCACTAACACCAATTCCGGCAGCAACCTAGCTTTCCCATGGGGTCTCCCATCCAGGTGCTGACCAGGCTCAGTCCTGTTTAGCTTTAATGGGTGACTATGTGGGAATTGCAGAGAGCTAGCTTGCTGTCTTAATGAGCGAAGTCATTTCAGCCTAATCTTATGAGGAAACGTTGCTATTGTACGTTTTGTCAGTTTAGTGGCTAATTCAGCTCTTTCAGAAGTTCAGTATGTATGAAAATGTGTGATTTAAAAAAAAAGAGGCATGGCACCTAACCTCACCCCTAAACTCAACTGTCTATGGGGGATGAGCAAATCATACAAAATTTGTACGATCTAATTTATTCTATATATACACATTTGCACTAAATCAAAAAGTTAAGAATTGGCTTTTTTTACATTTTTGGGCACATAAAAGTACTCTTGTAGCATTGTATGATTACAGTTGAACCAAAGGCACACTGAGTGTTTTTTATTTGTGGTAATTTTACTAGAATTTGGATCTCTAGTGAGCGTTGCGGTCAATAGGAGGATGAAGCAGCTTTTGGATTTCACCTAAAATTTCTCAATGTGTGCTCTTAAGATGTACACAGGTCTGAGTATGTACAAAGGGTAACTAACAAAAGAATTTCATTTTTGGCTGAACTAACTCTTTCAAGTGCCTCTTTCACACAGCTTTACATTTAGCTTTTCCAGAGACTGATTAACTGTCTGTTAATATACAGAATTCACTTTTGTAAAGATTAAAAGACTTTACTAAACCAGAAATAAAGCTTGTTCCTGGAATCTGTTGATTTCTCTGTGTGACAGAACTAGGCAAGCATCTTTTTTACCAAAGTAACAAATAACAAAAAAGTGGCCCAGATAACTATTGGATATCGTCAACTTGATGTTGTAAACACTGGATACTTTTTTTGCCTGTATCCATTGTGTTATATACATAGTACAAAGTAACAGTAAGATTTGTTAATGTTATAAAAAATGAGATTTCTGCTCACCAAATCTCCATTTATGTGATGGGAAAATACAGTTATATAGTATAGTTAATATCATAAATGTTTATATATATATATATATATATATATATATATATATATATATATATATATATATATATATATATAGGTAACACTTTACAATAAGGTTTATTAGTTAATGCATTTACTAACATGAACTAATCATGAACAACACTTGTACAGCATTTATTAATCATAATTGAACATTTACTGATGCATTATTAACATCCAAGCCCATGCTTGTTAATATTAGTAAATGCACCATGAGTTAACATGAACTAACAAACTACTGTATTTTCATTAACTAACGTCAACTAACATGAACAAATACAGTAGTAAATGTATTGTTCATTGTTTGTTCATGTTAGTAAATGCATTAATTAACATTAACTAATGAACATTATTGTAAAGTGTGACCTATATATATATAGCTATATATATATATATATATATATATATATATATATATATATATATATATATATGTGTGTGTGTGTGTGTGTGTGTGTGTGTGTGTGTGTGTGTGTGTGTGTGTGTGTGTCTGTATGTGTTTGATATAATAATATAGCTATTATTAATATATAATGGTAATTTTATAATGTGTTCATAATTTAAAAACAAAAGATTGGGTAACACTTTAGGTTACAATTCATGGTATTAACAAACTATTAACTGACAATACTAGCTCAATAAACTACTAATTAGCTGTTTATTATTAGTTAGTAAGGTGGAAGCTGGGTTTAGGTTAGGAGTAAGATTAGGAATGTAAAATATAATCATGTTTTTTTTACTACTAATTAACAGTTAATATCTTGATAATAGGCAGGTCAAAAGCCAGTAGCTAAATGCAAGAAAGGGGACCTGGGAAAAAGTAAATCAAATTAAAAATAATGTATTTCACAGTTTCCATCATATTATAAAGGAAGGTAAATTTTTTTAAGTACTGATTATCGTTGGAATCATTATTATTTATTTTGTACTGTAATTATTATAATAAAAAAGCAAAACATTGTAATGATTTGTGAAGGATCATCAAACACTTAAGACCGGAGTAATTATGATAAATTTAGCTTTGAATCATAAGACTAAATTAAATCTGAAACTAAAACAAAACAGTTTGTAACAATATTTTACAATTTAACAGCTTTTAATAGGGGTGTAACTGATCACGGTTGATCTCATACGATCACAACTCAGGGTTCGTAACCTGCAGATTAATACATTTTTTTAAATAGGAGATTAATTCTAAATTTGTAACAATCACAGAGAGATCTCCTCTCGCGTCATTCACATGTTTGAAAGCAGTTTAGCCTGCATTTATGCATTTAGTGTAAGCTGCATGATTAATTATTTAAAGATCGGGATCTCAACACCCACGCACAATAAATTATAAATGATGGTGATTTTCATACGTTTATCAATTCTATGGAATTCAGCCTTTAGTCTTATGAGTTAGTTATGAAGTTACAAACAGTAAAATAACACAGAAGTATTGGGAGAACAGTTTATAGTTTAGATAAAACCACTGATGTTTATAATAAAGATTAAAATCATGTCGTATGCGTTTAACTTGAAGCTTAAAAATAAAAGTTGTAGACAACAATTACATTATTTAACCAATAGGAGGTGACAACCAGCCATCAAAAATATGCCACTGAATAATTCTTCATAAATGATGCATCTAGCAATAAAAAAAAAAGTTTTATGAGTGAGTAACTGAGGAAACGAAAATTACTGAAAATAAGACTAAAAATGAATATACATTGTACAAATTATAAAGTTAGATTTATACATTTAGCACCATCAACAACTGTTGTAGTAATTTTTCACAGTACTGAATATTTTACCGTTTATTTTTATTCAACTGATTATTTCTTCATTTTATTTTTTAATAAAATTACAGGTTCTAAGTTTTGTTTGTTAAAACCAAATGTTTCTTGCGGCATGAATGGAAAGCAAATTGGAAATGGAAAGCATTTGTCTCCTCCCTTTTTTTTTTGGGCTGATCTGAAAAATTGTCTGATCTGTGACTTAAAAAACCATAATGTGATACGAACAATTAGATTTATTAGGGGTATGAACCTACACCGGTCTCACGGTTCAGTTCTGTTGTGATTATTTTGCCTTCGGTTCAATTCGATATCTTGGCGTGTCACGGTGCATTGACGATGCTTTCCAAACATAATTGTTTTTTATTGTTTTCTTAACACAAGAATTGTTTTTTATTCAAATCTATAAATATATTAATATTTATCGATTATTTGTAATACAATTTTGTCATTTAATACAAGCAGTCAGATATATGAACTGTACCTTTAATTTAGATAATAATAAACACTCTTTTTGAATGTTTTAGAAAAAATTAAAATACATGCACAGAAGACAACCTGAGCATTTATAGCAAATAAACTAATGTAAATATGATCCTGCTTGCTTTTTGAGTGCTGTCAAGCGAGTTCTTACACCCCTTTAATTGGTCATGGTCTTTTCCCGCTCAACAGAAAGCGCTGCGCTTGGCTTTAAAAATGAAATCGCTGTACACCGATGAGTGACTTGGGAAGAAAAGCCGTGGTTAAAGTCTATATGCGCATAATATATGGTTATCTCGGGTAATCCATAATAGACACAGTGAAGAAAACTCCCACCAGACACGTTCGTGTCTGGATCCACAAGTACCACTTTAACAGCCGAAAGGAGGAAAAGTTACCTCACGAACACGCCAGCGGGTAAAATGTCCTAAGTGTTTGTGTGAGTGAGAGAGAGAGAGAGACATAGAGGCAGAGGCAAAGATGGAGTTTTACAGCATTTCTCCCTAGTAGTGAAATAGCGGCTCGTGCTGTACCATTTCTCTGTGTCAATGAAAGACTGTCCAGCAAACTCACAAGTTGTGCACAGTTATCTGCTTTTTAAGTAGTAGGAGCGGTTTATTTACTCGCCCTTACCATAGTATTCTGCTATGACATCGTGCATGAGGGATAAATGACATCAGTACGTAATAACTGGTTATGATGTATTACAGAACTGCTATCGAATTGTCCCCATCTGCATCGCGGTAATTTATGATCTGTTACACCACTAGCGTTTACTGTATTTTTCATCGATAAATGGAGCCTTGGTGAGCAGAATTGGCTTCCTTAAAAAACATAATCAAATCTTACTGTTTCCAAACTTTAGACTTGTGTGTCTGCATTGTAACAGCCAACAAGTTGAATTGTTCTATGTGTAATTGTGTTTTTCTGTTTCTTCTAAAAGAATTGCCAAAAGGATGCTTCTGGCCCAGATCAAGGCCAACTATTCCTCTGGAGCTGACAGTTCATCAGATGACGAAAATGCAGACAAAGAGGACGGGGATTCGACAAAAAAAGAAAAAGATAATGCTAAGAAGGAAGACGAAAGTGGTGAGTTAAGTTAAGATTATGTAACACCATTGTGTTCATGTCCTGTATAAATAAATTGACGTTCTCTGTAGACTCTGATGAGGAGACGACTTCAGACTCTGGCTCAGATGTGGACTTGAAGAAAGGTGGACGCAGACACCGTTTGCTACGCAAGAAGTTGAGTCTAAGCGAGGGCGAGTCTGATGAGGAGAACGCTGTCAAAAACAAGAAAGAAACCAAAAAGAGAGGCAGACGGAAAGGTCAGTATCAAGTTGAGATTTATTGTTTTGCTGCATGTGTGGACATACAGTGGGATGGTTTCACATGACCACGGTGCTATATAAATAAACACAATCATTAAAATGAACACAATGCAATATGTAAGAGCTATTTTAAACCTATATGTAACTCACATACCAGATCGGTAATCTAACTATGCATATACTATACATAATTATACCGATAACCTACACTGTAAAACCCAACAGTCAAACTTAACTATTGAAATGAGTGTAGTTAACTCAAAATTGACTGAAAGTTAATTCTACTCATTTGAAAAGAGTTTTGAACTCTGTGTTGAAGGTAATGAGTTAAATACCTCATTACTTCAACTTAAATGTAATAAGTTCACAGTACTCTCTGACAGTAGTTTTTTAACGGTTTGTAGCAATCAGTTACCTCAAGTTGCCTTAACGGATTTTACAGTACTTAAATGGATAAGGTTCACAGTATTAGGATTAGTTTTTGAACTTAAATGGTTTTATGCAATCAGTTTCCGCAAACGGTTTGAGTTACCTTAATTTTTGGGGATTGACAGTGTAAGACAGACTATGCAAGTACTTTTTACATAAGACATGTAGATATTTTAAGGTTCCTGAAAACAAGTGTTGCAACATGAATTGTGGTACATTCCCAAGTAAACGTTGTTTTACTATTGAGTCTTTCTAAGAGGGAGTTTAAATTGTCCGGTGCATATAGGGCCGGGATCACCAAACTTGTTCCTGGAGGTCCAGTGTCCTGCAGATTTAAGCTCCAACCCTAATCAAACACACCTGAACATGTTAATCAAGATCTTACTAGGTATACTTGAAACACCCAGGCAGGTGTGTTGAGGCAAGTTGGAGCTAAAACCCGCGGGGCATCGGACCTCCAGGAACAAGATTGCTGACCCCTGCTATAGGGTGTTTGCAATCACGTAGTTCTGGTGTGAATATGTGAAATTCAGATAGAGGGCAGGAAGAAGAAAAAAAAAACGAATGGAAGACATAGAGGAAAGTCTGTGCTTTTGCGATTTATACTAAGGGTTCTCAACTGGTTGACCATGGGACCCACATTTTTACATGGTGGTCAAGCCGCGACCCAAATTTTTAGTAACTTTAATATAATTTTAGGGAATTATAGTTCATTTGTATTTTCTTGGTAACATACATAAGTATTGACCGATAAATCTTAAGAAAATCTCCAAGATTTACAAATAAACAATATTTTACTGCTGTTTTTTTAATAAAATTTATCACATTATAGAAATATTTCAGAGTAAAAGCGACAAATACTGTAAATGGTGGTTAGGGTAAGGAAAAGTTCAGTTACCATTAACTAAACTGAACTGTTAATAAAACATTAACACTGATCCGGTGGAAAAGAACAAACCAGCAAATTAAAGTGAAATTATTAAAATAGTCATAACCATTTTTATAATGACCACCAGTTATTTGCAGTAACTTCTGCTTTTTGTGTGGGCTTTCTTGGCCTTTGCTACACGGAGAACACAGTAAGATGAGCGGAGTGTCTGTACTTGTTGTGAACATGAAGATGTTAGGCACTTTTGTGATTCCCTCAGCTATTGGAGTCGTCTTTGAAAATAGTCCACAGGTTTGTCCTTGCAACTGGGATGTTTAGTTTCTAAATGTCGTTTTAATCCAGAAGGTTTCATGCTCTCTTGTGAGAGCTCCTCACTACATATGACACACTGAGGTTTTAAGCCTTTTTTGTCATCAATATATGTAAATCCACACTTTACATCTTCGGGGTTGTACTTGCGCTGAAATTCCACATGTCAAAGTGTACGGTTGTCGCACGCACATTTCAAAATAAAAGTCCGATTTTAGCAAAATAAGTTAAAAATTTAACTTTTGATCACACATTCTGCGAGCCGACCCACCAGTTGAGAAACACTGATTTTTATCATATTTTAAAGGAGATATAAATAGAAAATATCCACATATGTTGGTCATGATTATTATATCATAAAGGGGGACAAGTTTTCTACTGAACTAAAATATTTTTGCCATCGAGGCAGTACATACTGTATAAGCTATTACGTTACATCAAAAAATACTATAGTAAATACTATAGTGTTTGGATGCATGCTATAGATAACTACTAGCTACTAAATAAACTGTCGTGATTATATTGTCGCTGTGTTGCAACAAAACTTTAGAAATAAACAAATTATTCTATAGACTTTAGTTTTCTACACTATAATTATACACCATCACAATGCACCACAGTTTTTGAGAGGGTGCTCGCTGCAGAGCCATTTGAGGAGAGGTGAGCTCCAGAGAGGGGGAGCATGAGCTGTCGCTCCTCCTCCTGTAAGCTGTTTTAATGCGTACACCAACCCCACCCCTAACCCTACCCCCAGTGACATCACTCGTAGAAGAAGTGCAAAAAAGGTGGAGCTCAAGCTTAAGCTCCCCCTCTCTGGAGCTCACCTCTCCTCAAATGGCTCTGCAGCGAGCACCACTTGCAGTTTTTACTAACGTTACAGTATTTATCACAGTTTGTCAGTTTACTATGCTACAGTATTCTGTAACATTCATTAACAAAGAGTTGTTCGCATTATACACTTTTCTATGTGGTTCAAAAACATGTTTATTGTAAATTACTATATGTTTTCCCCTATGCGGATATCTTCCAGACATCACGAAATAACAGATAGAGCATACAAAAGTGCGGAGGCATAGTCTACATTACTATTTATTTGTTTTTGTTAGGGGAAAAAGTGCTGCACAAAAGTAACCGTCTAGTTTTGTCTGCATTTATTATTTGCTCTGTTGATGAACTTTCCATCGACAAACATTCACCACTGCTCCGCATCTTAATGTCATGTTACACTTGTATATTCTGCCGAAACGCCAGTAAAGACTTGGATTATTGCAAAACAAGATGGAGATTTCATTGCAGCAATTACATGGCAGGGTGCATTATTTATACTCTCCTGGATTTTGCGTAAAGGTGATGGTGTTTGTATCTGATTTATATACAATATTATATATAACTAGGCTTGGGGCGATAACCGTGTTCAAGGTATACCACGGTTTGGAAAAAGGTTTTTTTGCTATACCGTTCCTAAGGTATGAGTAAGATTTTTTTATTTACTTTTTTGTTGTTTTTTTAGGACAGCAGTATCTCTAGCAGAAAAGATCTCCAAAGATGCCGTTTTAAATTGTAATGAAATCAGCGTTTTTTTAAACAAATGAAAAAAGCAGAAGTCAATAATTCAATTAAATTATTTAGCCTGACATGTTTACTGCTCCAAAATATTTTTAATGTTTCCCAAATTAAAATATATTGTGCACAAAGGAGAAAAGGTTTTGTTTTTTACACAGACATTTAAAAAGAATTTGTTTTAGAGCAGTAATCACAATACCTGGAAACCAGGATATTTATATCCAAGGTTATCATACCGACAAAATCTTATACCAGCCCATGCCTGTATATATCACCACATTAATATATATCTTCACATAGCTAGGCCTGTATTTATCTTTATTGGTGCTGTCAAAGGAATTATCACATTTTAAAAAAGCTTGTGCACATGGATTTATAGAAAAAATGTTTATTACATGCCACATTTTCTTATATAGTTTTTCTTTCCCCCCTTAATGAGCATATACTTTTGGAGTCTATTCACCTTATTCTTCGTCGACGAGCAGGTGCAGCCATTTGAATCTTTTTGGCTCGAGACTTCTGGTCTTATTCACTTGCATTCATTAAAAACTGCTCGTTTCGCTGTTTGATGTTGCAAACTGATATTTCCGTATTATATTATTCTACTTGGTCTGTATAATCATGCAAACATTTGTTTGTAGAGCAAGTAGTCTGAACGTTTTCAAACTATTATTCCTAGTCATTTCTCCGATAGGCGACTGAATCGGAAGTTCTAAAACAATCGCAAAAACAGGCGCACTTCCGCGTTTTAGAATAAGGTCAATAGAAGTCTGTAAAAACTGTTTTGCATTTCTTATTTTGGCCAATTTAAACAATTATAAACAACACAAAACAGAAATATTTTGATGTTCTGATAGCAATTCTATAAAGAGAAGAATCACTTCCTGCACTCCATCTAAATTTAATGCGTCATCAATGACATCATGTGTAAACAACCCATAGAAAGAGTTTTTTTACAGGTTGTTTATCAAGCCCACTCACCTGTGTGAGGCACACTTCAGAAACGCACAGTTTTTATATAGATATTGAGTAGAGATGCGCGGTTGGCGGTTATAGCCGCGGACTCCGCGGATAAACCGCGGATCGGGCGGATGACGTTACGAAAAAATAATATTTTAATTAAATTCGGGCGGGTGGCGGGCGGTTGTACTGTTTTTATAGGCATAGCTGGCGCACCAACGAAAAAGCATAGGACTGACTTCACAGAATGGGAGGAGGAATCGGATACACTAATTCTGAATGAAGTACAGAAGTATTCCTCTACAAACTTCAGTATAGACGGATCAGCAGAGGAAAATCTACTTCCTTTTGGGAGAAATAAGGCCAGTCATTCCCACGACTACAGCACCTTTCCAAGAGAATTCTATGCATTTCAGGAACAAGTGCTGCGAGCGGGCGCTCCTTCAGTGCAGCAGGAATAAAATGCTATTTTATTCCTGCATTGTGCCAAGAAAAAATCTAACTAGACCTAAGGTCAGGCATATTAAACCAATTAGCCTATGTTATTTAGGCTACACATATGTTCAATATTAACTTTTGAGTTCGGTCAGCTGATAATTTTACGTTCATATTGGTTTAGCCTATTCTATTCTAGACATGTTGGCCTCGCTTTTACGTTCCGAGGCTAAGGTTATTTTGCCAGAATTTCTTTGTCGCAACTGGCGTAGTATTCTGTTATGCTTCAAGTTTAAGGGTAATGGGGATAATCCTAAATCCATGGGTTATTGGGGCACTTGTCATACATGCACCTAGCCTGGTCAGACTTTATGTTCGCTCATATCTATTTTTCTAATTTAATTTCTAATTGTGGGGGTGACTGAGCCTACAAGGCTTAGGCACGATATGATGTTTTTATTAAAAAAAAATTCAACTGTTTGCCAAAGCATGCGACTATAGCCTATGCCTACATTAAGATATTTATGTTAATATTTTTTTACTGCCTGTTGTTTCTTTTGGCATATAAAATAGGTATTGTCTAGGGATGTAACGGTATTGTAAATACCGTCATACCACAATATTAATTCTTTTCGATATTACCGTAGTCGCATGACTCGGTAAAACTATAGGTCTTCTGAGAAAATTTGCTCAGGCGAATGAAGCGAACGCGAGGTACCGGAAACTACAATTCCTATCAGCCCAGGCTTGGCCATCATCCCTTGCGGTCTGTTGTCGCTACAGATCCAGTAATGCGGAAATGGAGTGTGCTGCTAGAAGCGGGGATGAAAAAGACCTGGGTGTTGTCGCCGCGCGCGTACTGAATAGTGGTGTTGTCGCGCGAGTTCTTATCAGCTGTGTTGTCGCGCGCGTACTGTAAAGCGGGGACGGAGGGTATGTCGCGTCGCGGGGGCACTTTTGATCATTTTGGAAGGGAACTTTCTATCCAAGACTAAAAAGGGCATGTGCACTGCACAGGTTGAGCCCTGTGTGTGCACGTGCCTGCAAGTTGGGGAATAGGACTAATAATCAGTCATGGGGACTGCAGAAACACAGCACACTGTTCAGATTGATGCAGACATGAGATCTCTATCTCACTCATGGTTTGTGCTCTCAAGTGGGGGAAAGACAATGCACAACGTTACCCACTGCTGTCAACCTGGGCCAAGTCCTATCTCTCTGTCCCAGAAACCTCAGTCCCAAATGAGAGGGTTTTTTTCTGTTGCAGGGGACATTGTAAATACCCAGAGATACCAGCTTTTACCAGATTATATTTATATGATAATTTTCCTTTAAACCCATCTCTATCTAAGTGAGTGAGTGATTAAATGTTGAATGTGATGAGTTTTCAACACTACTAAATTGAAACTTAATTTTTTTTACATGGTTTAATATTTTTTTACTATTAAAATTGAAGTTCCTGTTTCAAAGCTTACAGATAGATGGCTAATTTGTATGTCATTGACACTTTTGGCACTTTTTTGGAGTATTTTCATAAGTTTTGTTTTTTCCTGTAAATGATTCAATAATTACCGTACCGTGACATTCATACCGGGGTTTTACCGTACCGTGAAATTCTGATACCGTTACATCCCTAGTATTGTCTGATAGAGATATAAATAAAGGTTCATCTTGTCGCAGAACTGGTGTTGTTTCCGATTTCTACAAGCTCAATAACATCCACAGCAAAAAATAAAAAATAAATAAATAAAAAAATAGTCGAAAAACTGTGCCCATTAATTAGATGTGCAAGGCAATCAGGTACGTTTTTGGGGTTGCTATGGACAACTACAAATGTAAACATTATTAGGCTATAATGTAAATGACTTATTATTCTATCTATTTACTAAAAAATAAAGTGAAATAGGCATTTAGTAGTAGGCTAAATAGCAGCATGTTGAAATGATGTGTCAATGCGTTTTCTATTAGACTACAATAAAAAAAGTTGTATAATACAGTGCGATTTATTTAATTTATTTATTTATTTTTTGTCCTTGTGCGGCGATTGGAGACGGAGTTCACTGCTGATATTCTGAGAGCTCGGGTGCTTCTCATTTCTTTTTTTGTGCATCCTCGTTTCCTTTCCTTGCTTTCTTTCCCGTGTTTCCACCCCACCGGAATGCGGTACGAGGGAAGGACGCAAGGAAAAGACTCTTGGACCGAGGAATCGAATCAAGTGAAAAGACACGTTTTCGTATCTTTAGCGTCACTTCAAAGCGTCTTCAATTGCACGTTTGGATTAACTGCATGTCTACATTAAAGTCATTCTCTATTCTATAATGATCAATAAAGAAACATTCATTTAATAATAAAAAGGAATAAGCCATTCAAATAAAGAGCCCAATCAGCAGATGGCGGGCGGGTGCGGTTTTAAAAATTGGTCAAAAATGTTCCTGAGGATGGATGGCGGACGGATGATGAGTTTTGTCATGCGGTTGCGGATGAAATAATAGCCCATCCGCCCATCTCTAATATTAAGGGATTTTAAGGTGTCAAACTGTTTGTCGAAAATGGTTTTGATGGTTTTATTGTTGTATATTTGTGTAGTGGACAGCGATGATTCAGCAGACTCCGACTTTAAGCATTCGCGCTCAGACTCCAGTGATGCTTCGGCTCTCAGTGAGGCTGTGAGTGAAGATGAAGATGACGAGAAGAGCACTAAACGCAAAACGCGGTAAGGAGTTCTGCTGTTCTTTATTCACCTCTCTGACAAGATTCTAGAGAGCACTTTTACATGGCAGCAGGGTAGCACACACTGGAATGTTACACTCGGTCACCTGACTCAAATTCAGTTTAGACAAAGAGGAACTCAGTATTTCTGCAGTGCAGACCTGGCAGTGCATCACGAAGGAATGCGTCCCATATCTCTTGCAATCAGTCAGTTAATGTTGAGACTTTTAGCCTAGAGTCATTCCTATTGTTTTTGGTTAATCTCATGCTACAATGATTATCTGATCTACTTTTTTTTGCATGCGCTGCCAGTGTTCTGGAAATTTCTGGTCAGAATAAATTTCTTAGGAGTTTTCAAAGCCAGTATGACTTCTATTCTAAATGCAACAAAGTCGAGTTATGTTTGCAGAAGTAAATTCCGAATTTCTGCTGAGCAATTTTTTTTTTACCATGTACAGCATCAATTCCTAATGGTTAATCAACAGCTGTCATGTACTTCTAGCTGCTAAAAAGTTTTAAATAGTTTATTTGCCACCACACACAGTTACTACACACAGACAGTAGTCAGGAGATAAAAATACAACAGTTTTCTCTTATAAATAAGAAAAATTACATTCATTACAATTAGTCCAGGGTAATGAAAATCTCTTAGTTCTTTTAAGTTTTTGAAACAACAGTATATGTGAAAAGGATCACAACCCAGAGTTTGGAATACACGTGACCCGCAGATTAACAACTTTTTTAACTTGTAGGTTAATCCAACAATTAAAACAATTACAGAGAGATCGCCTCCCACTCATTCAAATCAAGTGTATGAAAGCATTTTGGCCTTCCTGTAAAATATAACAATATAACAAAAAAATGCTTTCTTAGGTTATTAATTAAAGGTGTTTTCTGTCACTGTTTGTTTAGCCTACATGAAGTTTTATATGTGAATTGTTGAATCATTTGTTGAAAATAAACATGATAGGTTGCACAAGATGTTAGATTTCTATATTTAGCATTAACAGCAACAGTAGCAAAGATCATTTTTCATACTGAATATTTTCCTTTTTTCAGCTGGTATTTTCTTGATTTTATTTTCATTACAATTACTGGTTCTAAGTTATGTTTATTAAAACCAATCGTCTTTTGCAGAAATATTTTTGTATAAATGAAAAGCTAATAACATTTGTCTGTTTCTCAAAAATGTAGTGTGATCCGAACCGTTAGATTTGTGATCCGTTACACCACTCATATATATAATTTTGTGTGTGTGTGTGTGTGTGTGTGTGTGTGTGTGTGTATATACTGCTCACACACACCAAATTTCAATGTTTTAATCGGAATGAGTAATTATGCAACATAATTGTTTTGTAAAACAATAAATGATAATAAAATTAAAAAATATTCAAATGCATTTTAATTGAACAAAAGCCATAAAAAACATTTCTTTTAATCGTTCTTAGACTATCATTAAAACGTTTGTGATATCACAGCTTTTAGAAAAAATTCCACACTCAACATTTACAATGAAATACTGGATCAGCAAGAAGTAATGGCTGATGAAAATTCTGCTTTGCCATCACTTAAGAAAAAGCATTATCATTTTTTTAATTTTAAATATGATTTAGAATTTAGGTTTATTTATTTATTTGTTTATTTATTTAATTGTAAAAATATTTCTCAGTGTGTGATGAGACTGCTGCCTTTGTGAATATAATATATGCTGCTCAAAAAATAAAGGCAGTACACTTTTTCAGAAACTTGGTTTAAATGAATGTACGGATTGCAGGCGTTACATGATAATGCATGTGTGAAGTGATTTAAATCATATTTATGCATATTTTTTCAAGATCAATCCAAACATGTCTTCTGCCTCTTACTACCACGTCTGCTTTTTTTTTTTGTAAGAAATTATAGATTATATATGATTATGGTTCATTCATCTTTTACTATGAACAAATCTTATTACTTGTCTAGCGAGGAAATACAATTTATCACTATTTTAATAACTGTAAACTGTAGGTCATCCAAAAAAGCTGCAAAGGACAAAGAAAGAAGTTACAAGAAAGAGAAGAAAAAACGCCGCCGCATTAAGGTTCAAGAATCCTCATCCAGTGGCAAGGTGCTGTATAGAAGAGATACAAATCAGCTTGTAGAAAAGTAAAGAAATTGTTGATGTTTTCAGGTGAATCATGTCTAGCTTTTCTGTTCCACAGAGTGGAGAGGAGGAGGGTGAAGAAGGTGATGAGGATGATAAAGGAACTCCCAAAGGTCGCAAGAAGATTCGCAAGATCATTAAAGATGACAAACTGCGGACAGAGACCCGCGATGCCCTGAAAGAGGAAGAGGACAGAAGGAAACGCATTGCTGAAAGGGAGCGCTTGAGGGAAAAACTGCGAGAGGTAGAAAGATGCAAAAATATTTAGTGCTTAATATAATAAATGTTTAGCGAATGAGAACCAGTGTTTGTTAATACTTTTATATAATTTATATTAGGGATTCACGATATTGGAAAAATCTGACATTGCGATAGTTTGTTTTGCTGTAAAATGAATATAATATCAACAGTAGATTTGAATAGCTCTATTTGGAAATATTTCATTAATTTAGATCGACTGGGATTTTCAAGTATTTTTCTATCCAGTGGATCTGCATAAATTATAATAAATTGCAAGCAAAACTAATTAAGTAAACAGTGCTTTATGGTTTTCTAGGGAGTCTAACTTTATGTAAAGAACCTGAACAATCAGGTAAAATAGCAGTGTAAAATAATATAATCACCACTCTAAATAATAAAAAATTAATATTTAACAAAATCTCTATCTTTTATCTTAATCTGATGAGCCTATTGCAGATATGCGATATAAATGCTCAAGCAATATATTGTTCTGCTCTTATTTATGAGTGCAGTCATGCATCAAGATGGTTTGTGAAAAAGTTGCAACATTAAAAGTACACTGTTTACATTTTTCATTCTATTTAGCAATATTTTTCCTTTTTATGTTGGATCTGTAATCATTCGTTTTTTAAAAAATGTTAATAATATTTATTTGAAATAATTACATTAACCAAACTTTTGCCCTAAAGTTTTAAATAAAGTTAGAAATAGGATCACATATAAATGAGTAATGTATTTTACATGTGGTCAATGTATATAAACTAGGCACTGTACGTAGTTATCAGGATATAAGTTGACTTGTATTGTGATATTAAATGTTTGTCATATTGCCCAGCCCTAGCTCAGTGATGTGAATCTGTTCTGCCTTTTCATTGCTTTTATCTTGTGCTAAAAACAAAATTTCTTCTCTTTGGATTCAGACTATTGAAGTAAAGGAATCATCACAGGTCACGTGTCCCATCACCACCAAGCTGGTGCTTGACGAGGACGAGGAGACCAAGGAACCACTAGTGCAGGTTCATAGGAACATGGTGACCAAACTCAAACCACATCAGGTGGATGGTAAGTCTGCATTCGACACACTTCTTTTTTTGTGCTTATCACAGCTGTTCTCATTTCTAAATGAAGAACACATGAAAAACTCAAAAGGCAATTGATAGATTTGTGTTTTTATCATATTTGTAGGTGTGCAGTTCATGTGGGACTGTTGCTGTGAGTCAGTGAGGAAGGTGGAGAAGTCTGCAGGGTCTGGCTGCATTCTTGCCCATTGCATGGGTCTGGGAAAAACCCTCCAGGTAATTAGAAGCTTTGTTGTAGTATGATTTTTGAGTAGGTAAATCCACTGCCATTGTTCTGTGTTTGAATGTTGTTCTCTTGGTCTCCTGCAGGTGGTGACGCTTCTCCACACTGTACTGCTGTGCGAGAAGCTGAACTTCTCCACTGCTCTGGTAGTGTGTCCACTCAACACTGTGCTCAACTGGCTTAATGAGTTTGAGAAATGGCAAGAAGGCCTTAAGGATGAGGAGAGTTTAGAGGTATGGAATTTTGTCAATTTTTTAATTGCTCATTGTCGTAATTTTAATAATCATAATGTTTCCTTTGAAGCTCCACATGAATAATGTTGTTTAATGTATTTTTTCTACTATTACTATGATTAGCTATAAGGGGTCCTCAGTAAGTGGAAGTAAAATTGAAATGTTTTAAATATGCTAAGATGTTTTGCCTCTGTTTTATTGTCATTTGTAAGTCAAAAATATGTCCGCCTGTTTTTTTTTTTTTTTTTTTTTCATATATTTTTTAATTATTTTTATTTTTATTATTTACATCCACCATGAATTAGTCACATGACTAAAACACGTCATGGTTTTTCACAGTCCATACTGCAATGTTTTTAATTTGATGATCCACATTGGACAGCATTTTAAAAAGATACCTCTAAACATTGTCTCAGTGTTGAGGAAATGCGAGACTGAAAATACGAAACAAAAAAATATGCATTTTTAAACAAAAATGTATTTGTGTGGACGAAGAAAAAAAACATGAGTCCCGTTGCCATTTATTCTGATGGTGTATTTGGTTTCAGGTGACGGAGTTGGCCACAGTGAAGAGACCTCAAGAGAGAGCGTATGCTTTACAGCGCTGGCAGGAAGATGGTGGTGTCATGATCATGGGCTACGAGATGTACCGCAACCTGACGCAAGGACGAAACATCAAGAGCAAAAAGCTGAAAGAGACCTTTCAGAAAACTCTTGTTGATCCAGGTGAAGCTAGTGCATTAGCATAGTTTCCACTATCTGCTCCTAAAAATGCTTTCATTGGGTTTGCCCCTTTCAAAATCCTTAACCGCTAATCATTCAGCACCACACAGATGTAAATAATCTTTTTTTTTCTTTATGCACAGGTCCAGATTTTGTCATCTGTGATGAAGGTCACGTGTTAAAGAATGAAGCGTCTGCAGTCTCCAAAGCCATGAACTCTATCAAGACTCGTCGACGAGTGGTGCTAACAGGAACTCCACTGCAGAACAACCTGATCGAGTGTGAGTGATGTTATTGCTAGTGCTTAGAGCGTAACAGTACAAAAAAAATTGTAGTTCAGTGAAGTCTATGAATTTTAACACACAATTGACCCTTCACCGGCAGTCTGATTGACAGGGCAATCATACCGGAGATATTCTGTGCCCCTGTAGCTCTTTTGCTATTTTGGCCGACAGGCTTCGTAGTAGAGTAACATTGGAGATAACATCAAAAATGGTAAAAATGTCCTCGTATGGGATCTGCAAAGCACACATCAGTTACCGAGAATGACTGTGAAATATACAATTTCACTTTCTCGAAGAGAATTGCATGTAATGGAGATGTTTGTGGTTCTATCATTGCTAAACAGATGACTCAAAACACTAGCATTCAAGACTGATGATTTAATCTTTTCTGTTATTGGACCAGACCAGCCCACTTAACTTTAATTTATGTAGAAGTGACTTGTCACCAGAGGTGGGTAGTAACGAAATACATTTACTTTGTTACATTTACTTGAGTAGTTGGATAACGTGGGGCGAGGCAGTGGCGCAGTAGGTAGTGCTGTCGTCTCACAGCAAGAAGGTCGCTGGTTCGAACCTCGGCTCAGTTGGCGTTTCTGTGTGGAGTTTGCATGTTCTCCCTGCCTTTGCGTGGGTTTCCTCCGGGTGCTCCGGTTTCCCCCACAGTCCAAAGACATGGTTCAGGTGAATTGGGTTGGCTAAATTGTCCGTAGTGTATGAGTGTGTGTATGTGAATGTGTGTGTGGATGTTTCCCAGAGATGGGTTGCGGCTGGAAGTAAAAACTTGCTGGATAAGTTGGCGGTTCATTCCGCTGTGGCGACCCTGGATTAATAAAGGGACTAAGCCGACAAGAAAATGAATGAATGAATGAATGAGTTGGATAACGTGTAGTTTTTAAGCACATTTAAAGATGTGTACTTTTACTCTAACTTAAGTAAATTATTTGAGAGAAATTATCACTCTTTCTTCACTACATTTGGCGGCGTTCCTCCGTAACTGTCAAATGATAATAAATATGATTTATATGACTTGTTGGTAAATATCGCAAGGCGCCGCATTAAAGATGTTATGTAAAGAGAGGTTGGTATAGAGACACGTCTCCCACTTTCGGTTAGAGTGTGCGATTTCGTTTAGAATGATGGCTGAAGTCCAGGAAGACATGCGAGTTTACACTGCGGTCACGCCATGGCCATCTGCGGTTTTGAGACGGATAGTCACGCTGTCTGTGCAGTGAGTTTATCGGGCCAGGTCACCCGCTGCCTCAAATTCAGCCTACTTTTACTCCAAGATGTCAGCAAGAATAGATTGATAATGTGATGCACGCTGTACATCGAACCGACATCACTACATATACATGAATTTACAGTTCCGACCTGAAAAAACTCATAGTGGTAAGAGTCAAAATTAGCCTGATTTAAACCTTACTAATGGCAACTATGGGGCAACTAAAGAAACCACTGTTTGAGGTCAGAATTATTAGCCCCCCTGAATTATTAGCCCCCTTGTTATTTTTTTTTTCCCAATGTCTGTTTAACAGAGAAGATTTCTTTCAACACATTTCTAAACGTAATAGTTTTAATAACTGATTTATTTTATCTTTGCCATGATTACTAGATATTTTTCAAGACACTTCTATACAGCTTAAAGTGACATTTAAAGGCCTAACTAGGTTAATTAGGTTAACTAGGCAGGTAAGGGTAATTAGGCAAGTTATTGTACAAAGATGTTTTTTCTGTAGACAATTTAAAAAAATATATAGCTTTATTATCGAAATAATCGGAGGGCGAAAAATTTTGTCTTCAGCTAAAATATAAAATTTACAATATATTATTTGCATGAGTATTTTTTAAGTAACTTTTAAGATTGTTACATTTAATTGAGTTTAGATTTTGGTCACATGGCTAAAATAACCAGTGAACTACGTGAGGACTCTGAAAATGAGTTATTTTAGCTGCATGTCCTGGAGACCCAGATAAACAATGAATTAATCTTTACTTTCTCCTTTACTTTCGTATTTGCTTTATTGTTGTGTGTTGTTTAATGTACTATAGTTTGCCTACGTTTATAAAATATGTCAGGGTAACAATGTGTAACATTTTAAATGTTTAAATGATCCGTACTTGTTGATCACTGCACTTGTTGGCTATAGCTTCAGTTTGTTTTGTTTTCTAGCTTCTCTATCCCTCTACATATATTTATATCTCCCTCATATGCATATTGCAGACCTTTATGTCTGCTTCTGTCTGTTTTTCCTGAAACGATTCACTATTTCGTTGGGAGTGCACGAATTGATAGGGGAGCGCCAGGCTGAAACTGAAAGCTTGTTAAACATGAAGTGGTGCTGGTTTGCGAAAGGTCAGTTTCTTGCTAGCCTTTATACAAAGTGTAAATAATGATGTAAATATCATTTACTGCCCACAGATCACTGTATGGTGAACTTCATCAAGGAGAACTTGCTGGGATCAGTGAAAGAGTTCAGAAACCGCTTCATCAACCCCATCCAGAATGGCCAGTGTGCTGACTCCACGCTCGTTGATGTCCGTGTCATGAAGAAACGTGCGCACATTCTCTACGAGATGCTTGCTGGATGTGTCCAAGTAAGCCAAAGGACTACAGCCATCAAAAGCATGACTTTAATATTACCTGTCAGATCATATGATTTTACATTTACTGTGCTAAGTTATCATCATTAACATGCTATTGCAGTTTAAAAAACAAATTTGAATCGGCTTTTTTGTTTGTGTTTGTTTATTTTCCATTTTGCTTTTAAATGGAGTCTTAGTCGTTTTGAAATTAGTTTGTCTTGTTTTTTCATTTTTAATAAATTAAATGATAAATGTGAATTGTTGTGAATTTGTTAAACACTTTAGGGCCAAATTCTCAACATTAACTAGTTGGTTATTTTCTTCAACCAACTGATAAAGTTAGTGGAACCAGTTTAGTCATATATGAGGGTGTACTCACATGAGGCATGGCTGCCTTGAAACAGTTTTGTAGCACGCTTTGCACTCACATTAAACGCATACCTTGCCCGAGCCCAACCGAACCACACTCTGGCACACCGGGCCATGGCCGGCCAACTGGCACGGAGCACTCACACTTGTCAAACAAACCGGGTAATGGGGATCTATCGTGCCCGAGCACAGTTCGAATAGCCTAGTGTGAGTACACTCAAGAATGAAACTGGAGCCCTGGGCTGGAGCTCCATGCTTTAACAAGAGCTCTGCCTCTTTTTGTAGCAAAAGATTTGTAGCTTATTTTTTATATTTGACAGTAAATAATTTTGTTGTCATTTTCTTAATTTAACTGTTTTAAACATTTTACTAATAACTGAAAAGCAAGTTCAAATGACCACTTCCCCTCTTGCTCTATCAAAATCTCTGAGATTTAATTTATTAAAATAAGTGTAAGATCAAACTGCCTAATCTCAGTTTTTTGTTATTCTTGAGAATAACTTTTAATAAATGCTGTAAATAATAACTTGTAAGACTGATGTATGGTATTTGGTGTTGCAATAGGGGAATTTGTTTCTTTACAATGTACTTATATCAAATCAATCAAAATCTGTGACTATTGAACTGTAATAGAAACCGAACTGAAGATTTGGTGAACCTTACCAGCCCGACTAATAACACTCATAACTGAATTAAAATTATAAGTGAAATATCTGCTGAATAAAATAATTTTTTGTCATCCACAGAGAAGAGATTACACTGCCCTTACTAAATTCCTGCCACCAAAACATGAGTATGTGTTAGCGGTGAGGTTATCGCCCATCCAGTGCAAGCTTTATCGATACTATCTGGACCACTTCACAGGTAAGATTTTATTCCCTGTTTAGTCCACATCTTTGTTGTAAAAAAATAATCGGTTCCGCCATTTACAATACTTTGAATTTATAAAAAAATTGTTCCCCAACATGAAATTATTATTATTATTATTAATATTATTATTATTCTATTGTTGTCTTGGCATTGCTTAAGCAATGGGAAATGTATGGGAGACAAATAATTGCTATCATAAATATAATTGCGAAATGTATATTTCAACATAAAGTATTTTATTTTAAAAACTCATTCATTGAGTTTCTGACCACTGAAAATTATCAGGCAAAAATAGCAATTTAGTTTTTTGGACAAAACAGAAAAACAGCCAAAATTAAGAGCTGAAAAAAGGTTATGGTGTTCTGTACAGTGCACTGGTTTCATTTTCCCTCCAGCCATAGCCAGAGTGAAGCTAGAGTGAAGCTGCTTAAATACCGGACATGGAAAGCACTGCACTATTAACTAACTCATTCATTTCATTGCACCAAACAAAGGCCAGTTTGTTGCTGAGTCGACCAAAACAGAAGAGCAGTGGTCCACACATGCCAGGGTCAAAGAAAAAAAAGCTTAATATTTCACTCAATGCATATTCCGTTCATTAACTTATAATACTTCCAGATGAAGTCCAAATTATTAGCCTTCCTGTGAAATTTAGATTCTTTTTCAAATATTTCCTAAGTGATGTTTAATAGACCAAGAAAGTCTTAAGAGCATTCCCTGTAATATATATATATATATCTGCTGACGCTCAGACCAGCACCTTTTTGTGTCCGGCCAGGGTTTCTAAATCTACTAAAATGTCCGGGATTTAATTTTGCTTTCGTTTTCAAAGCTGTCGTTAATTTTATGCACACACCCGCGAGAGAGAGAGAGAGAGAGAGAGAGAGAGAGAGAGAGAGAGAGAGAGACATTAAATAACTTGCGTCAAAACTTAAGAAATCTAAATTAGCTGCAGAATATGTGTACACCATTAGAAATGGCTAAACAACTCATTCGCCTTATCTAAATAATCTACACATTTTGTTCTTATAATTATAATGTTTTAGAGATATTGTCTATTTTTTTTATTTTTATTTTTTGTCATTTGTCATTATTAATTTGATGTCAATATATTACCTATTTTATACATCTAAAATGCTTTGGCAATACTGTACAAAATGTCATGCCAATAAAGCAGCCTGAACTTGAATGAGAGATAGAGAGAAGCAGATTTAGTGTAAAAGTTTAAAACCTATACTAATAAAAAAAATCGAATTATGTTCTTTTTGTGTAAAAGTTTAAAACCTATACTAATAAAAAAATCGAATTATGTTCTTTTTGTGTAAAAGTTTAAAACCTATACTAATAAAAAAATCGAATTATGTTCTTTTTGTCGCATATAGTTAACTATTTATGTGCTGTGGGTATAAGGTATGTTTCAATCCGGACACTACAGGAAGTATATTTCAAACTTGTGGGAAGCACTGAAAAAAAAATAAAAAATTCATTGACAGATAAAACCACTGTTATTCAATAACTTGTCTAATTACCACAATTTGCCTAGTTAACATAACCTAGGTAAGTCTTTAAATTGCATTTTAAGCTGAATATCAGTTGTTTGCAAAATAATAGAAAAAAATTATGCACTGTCACAATGGCTAAGACAAAAAAACAGTAGTTATTAGAAATTAGTTATTCAAATTGTTGTTAAAAAAATCTTCAGCAGTAGAGAAATATGTGTTTAAAGAATTAACAGTTCAAAGGAGGGCTTATAATTTTGACTGTCTCCGTATACACCCAACATGCTTGCCAGAAGAACAAAGTCTGGTCAAATAACCCACTTATAGGTCATTTCTGTGTAGCACACCTGTTCCTGCTGTTTGCTATAGCACTACTGTGCTGACGTGGAAACACTGGTAAAATTGCACCGCATGTTCGACTTGATCATTTTAATAATTTTACCCTGCTCAACCTTATCCCTGTCTATGAGGCGCCGAACTCGGTATCAGTCCGCAAGAGAGACCGTGTTCACTTCGCTTCGCACTGAACTAAAGTTTTTTTTTTTTTTTTTTTTTTTAATCAAACGTCCTCACACACAACAAATCAATTATGAAATTCGTTGCCAACACTTTTGGTAATCGATTTAATAGATTTTTTGTTGCAGTCCGATTTCTGTGCATCCCTAGTCTTTAATGTGAGGTGAAAACAGCTTTTCCCCAGCCCCTTTTTCAATTAAGTGGTTTAGTGGTGTTACAGCTCAGATGGCGATTGTTCTGAAGCAGTTTTGCAGCTGGGATAAGAAGAACAGCAGCTGGCTCCAGGCCGCAAGGCTATCTGAACAAATTCCCACGTCCTTATCTAATGAAGAGCTTTGGGAGAATTTTCAAGCCAGAGGCTCATTAGGCCGGCTTTTCTTTGAGCCACAGCTATGCTACTGCACTACTGTTGTGACTAAGGGGTGCAGACCCCCAGAGACCACCAACCAGACACTGTCTTTCCCTTAATGCCTGCGCTTTTGTCCTGGTGGCCTGCTTGCCCAAACCCTGATCCAATTTCATGCTGCATTTAGGTGAGCTCACATTCAGTGTTTTGCACAATATACTGTGTAAAAGCTGCTGTGTGTTGTATTTTTTTAAGGTATGCTCTTCAACAATGCATACAGCAACGATTATAGCCTAGCCTGTTTCCGGCTGACATTAGAATGTGAGAGGACTGTTTTTAGTATTTCAAATTGGGCAGTATGTCAGAAATGCTATGAATTGGCTGATTTAAACTGGCCAATAACAGACAAGGCTTTAAAACACAAACCCCCAACACACTTGGGACACTTTTTTTTTTCAACATATAATCCATCCAAAATGGGAAAATATATATTAATAAAATACCCCACTTTACTACAGGGCTAAAATCTTGTTATTTAAATCAATAGGAGGTCATGCCATGGGTTGTACTTTCCATGGTCTTATGTTTCCTGTCTGACACATGTATATGAATAGATGTCAGATGAACAAGAAGTGGAGATTGGCCAGCTCTTGACCTGAGTTTGTTATAATGGCTTATAGCAGAGTATTGCTTGATTCTGATTGGTTGTTGATCTCACATACAAGAGCAAAAGAACCAAATGCCAAATATAAATGTCAAAGTATTTCTATTTTTAACACAACCCTATCTTTTATTTCATCCAAACACGCACATATACAGTTGACACGCTCTCAAACAAAGAAATGTACCCATGAACGTACCTGCTAATTGCAGAGAGGCTGATTCCTGCTCTGCCTCCTCATTACACGGATCACTTTTACATTTAGCCGTGAGCAGCAATTAATGGGCTAAGCACTAGCTTATTAACTGAGAAAAAATGAAGAGCTAAAAATAGCTTGAAGTATCAGAGTAATAATAAAACCTACATTCGACTGCACACAACAAGAGATAGACTGGAAGTCATTCATTTCCATTGGAGACTAGTCCGGGAGCTGCATAGACTTTCGATCATCTCCGTTTGTGGAAAATTCGGATCCAAATTGAGCTGCGGATCCGTTGAAATATTTTAACTACTGCGACTAGACTGTATGCGGCCGGCCGATCAGATGTAATGTCTTCAAGAGTTGTCAAAGCAGGTCTGTGTGCTCGAAATGAGAAATTATATGCTAAGAAAGTTTATATTAAAACATTTATATTCATAAATGTAAGTAATAAAGTAATAAAATATAATTTATGTTGTCTCCACATTCCCTCCAATATTTTAAGCGGTCTATGAGGTTCTAGTATTCATTCATTCATTCAACCATAGTGAACGCACAGAGAATAATGGCTCTTGCTTTTGCACTCCTTTATTTCAGTCACTGCGAGATCAGCTTCTCTCCCATGGTGCATCTCAGAGCTGAAAATTCTGTGCGATTGCAACAAGGGGGGGTGTATTCCAACAGTCATGTCCTAATGTCATGTGCAGTGGAAAGGCGGCTTACTAATAATTGAAGACTATTTTAAGATGATTTTGGTTAATTGGGTGAAACAAATTAATAATACAGTTCGGGAGTGTACATAGTAGACACTTTTAGTTAGTACATCCAGCTAGTTTTACAAAAATATTGCATTTATTAAAAAAAAAAAAAGATCATTAATGACCTGTTTACTCGAATACATTTTAGTTTTAAAATGCATATGCTATAGTTACACCTTCCGTTTTGGAAACGCTAAAGAGGCTGTGTTAGTGTGGATGAGGGAAAACGGAGATATCTGAAAATGGAGGCATGGCTGCAAACATTTGCGCTACCTGATTAGGAATTTTTCCTCAATATTAAGTGCACAAAGTTCAGTCTTCCATCATTTCCTGAAATTTAGACTTTGCAAGTTTGATCTGGAAACCAATCTCCTAAGAACACGTCGGGTAAATCTTCAAAGAGAACAGCTAGGCTACTTTATGAAGTTATTCGCATCATCTTGGCTATGTCGCTATCTTGACAATAAAATGAAAACATGATAAAAGGATCTGCCTATTATTGCTTTGATATTAATTTAACAGACACCAAAAATGTTAAGGTGTCGAGTAGCTGCATATTTACGTGAACACCATCTTCACTGAATGCATATTTATAACAGAAAAAGCCTGTAACATAACTGCCTTCGTTATTTTTTTTTGCAAAAAATACGAAACATACCCTGTCTCATTTGCTAAATATCAGCTTTAATCAATAATGGTCGTTATAAAAGTATAACGTACAGTAAGTGTATACAGTGTAGGAAGTAAAGGCAAACAATCAGTCAAATGTGCAGAATCAGTGTACATTGTTACAAAATTCATATAAAAATGTGACTTTGCGCTCAGACACGCCATCTGAGAACAAGTCATAGATTCAAAAAACCAAGGAGTCATTAGATAACCACAAGATAAATGAAATATCACGCTTGATGAATTGTCCGATGTGCGCTGCTCTCATTTGGAGAGGTGCGCTCACAGTATTTACTGACTGCCTGAAGCTCAGATGTCCGCAAACGCTTTGTGCGTTTTCAGTGGTGTAGTGTGGACGGAGATCTTTTCAGAAACACTAGGTGAAACGCCAGTGTTGACGAGGATTGTTTTTATTTTAAATGCCATTTTAAAACTTAAATGTATTAGCGTAAAGGGGGCATAATGAAATTACAAACATAACACTGTCATCTCTGGGCTAGCGTCTTCACAAGGGACACTTAAGTGTGATTTTGCACATACACAGCTGTTCCTGACGGTTATAAATATGAATATAAGGGGCAAACAAAAATACATGTAATAAGGTGAGGCACGGTTTCTGCTTTCTTTTTCACTTTTTCTCGTATACAGAGACAGCACACATGTGGTATTGGTGGTTTACAGGGACTCTCTATAGGCACAATGTATTTTATACTATACAAAATGCTTGGTATATGGCCCAACTCCACCCTAACCCCTATACCCAACCTCACAAGAAACGTGGCAGATTTTTTAATGTTAAAAGACTCTGTTTAGGGTGACTTTTAAGCATTTTGAGTTACAAGGACATCAGGCATGTCCTCATAAACCAAGGTAATAGAGTACGACTAGGTCATACTCATGTCCTTATACAAAAACTGGCCTTCCTTTCAAAACCACATATTGGGCTTTAAAAGTTTTCGAACTCTTCATTTACTCATCATAATGTGTAATTCGTGTTCTGGATATATTAAAGCACGCCGAACTAATGTACAAAGGATTTGCAAATTTTTGCTTGCCCATCTCTTGTAGACAGGGTTCAGTCTCTGTCCAATATACAGCTTGCTTGCTGTTATTATTATTTTTTTTTAAATAGCCAGTCATTCGCTAGGTAAATCCGCATGACCAATTGAAGAAATGACATACAGCAGTTTCTGAAAGTTTGTAGCGAAACCGTTCTTGCAGAGTCATGTTTTACTTGTGGTTTTTGCATGGAGGATTTTGTTACATTGCTTTTCTAAGTATCAGTGTGAAAACAGGCAGCGTGAGCCTCTCACAGTCCTAAGAGCTTGTTTACCTTCACAGTTAATCCTCTCAGCTAATCTGAATTCATGATTTAGAGAGCTGTGGTGTACCATGCTCTGGCACGCTGGGCTAGAGACCGTGCCAGCAGCGGGCACTAAATGTCTCCCTCTGAACAGGTGTCGGTTCTGCCTTGGAGAGTGGAAAAGGCCGTGCGGGGACCAAACTCTTCCAGGATTTCCAGATGCTCAGCAGAATCTGGACCCATCCATGGTGTCTCCAGCTGGACTATATCAGTAAAGAAAACAAGGTGAGGGAATAAAGACAGAGGACTGCAGACTTCTGAAAACAACCCTGTAGGAATTTACTTAAGGGGGGAGCTTTCTCT